>NC_041392.1:398503723-398596867 GCF_002162155.2 Triticum dicoccoides
GGGGGCGCCACCACCTGGCCGCCGCCTCCTGTAGGGCCCATGAAGGCCCGTTATCTCCCCGGGGGGTTCCGGTAACCCCCGGTACTCCAAAAAATGCCCAAAGCTTTCGAAAACCAATCCGGTGTCCAAACATAACCTTCCAATATATCAATATTTTTGTCCCGACCATTCCGAGACTCCTCGTCATGTCCGTGATCACATCCGGGACTCCGAACAAACTTCGGTTCATCAAATCACATAATTCATAATACAAATCGTCATCGAACGTTAAGCATGCGGACCCTACGGGTTCAAGAACTGTGTAGACATGACCGAGACACATCTCCGGTCAATAACCAATAGCGGAACTTGGATGCTCATATTGGCTCCTACATATTCTATGAAGATCTTTATCGGTCGAACTGCATAACATCATACATCGTTCCCTTTGTCATCGGTATGTTACTTGCCCGAGATTCGATCATTGGTATCATCATACCTAGTTCAATCTCATTACCGACAAGTCTCTTTACTCGTTCCGTAATACATCATCATGGCTAACTCTTTAGACACATTGCTTGCAAGGCTCATAGTGATGTGCATTACCGACAGGGCCCAGAGATACCTCTTCGATACACGGAGTGACAAATCCTAATCTCGATCTATGCCAACTCAACAAACACCATCAGAGACACTTGTAGAGCATCTTTATAATAACCCAGTTACGTTGTGACGTTTGATAGCACACAAGGTGTTCCTCCGGTATTTGGGAGTTGCATAATCTCATAGTCAGAGGAACAGGTATAAGTCATGAAGAAAGCAATAACAATAAAACTAAATGATCATTACGCTAAGCTAACGGATGGGTCTTGTCCATCACATCATTCTCTAATGATGTGATCCCATTCATCAAATGACAACACATGTCTATGGCTAGGAAATATAACCATCTTAGATTAACGAGCTAGTCAAGTAGAGGCATACTAGTCCTTTTCCTGCTGTTATTTTGATGCCATGTAAACTTGATGCTACAGTGATATCCATGCTTATTTTGGGATACTTCAGTAAGGATGTTTTGAACATGTGGTTATGCTCTATCCATCAATTCCCCTTTTTGAAATTATGGCGTGCTCTATAATGTCTTATTCTTGCTCTAATTTTTCTATAAAATGTTCCTGGTAGAATGTTAACATGTTAATCAACATTGCCATGGTTGTTGCTAGTGATGCACGCATACTATGAACTTGCTCTTGCCATGGTTAGCTTCATGAACATGTAATCTTGCTATTTGTATGCTTATATTGTCATGCAATGCTTTTTGGTGAGTGGTTTGAGCTCGCAAAGTTGCTATCATAATTTTGTTTATGCCATGCTCTGTTTTCTGCCAAGTCTGAAACTATTAATAAAACTTGCTATGTTTACATGGGTTCCATCATATCTTCCGTGCCTTTTTGGATCATCATCAGTAAGGGACTTCTGTGCTATGCTTTTAGTAGAATCATTCCATGTCTTTGTTTGCTATGATATGTTCCTCTAACACGTTGTTTGCTAGCTCTAAACATTGCTTCCTGATGTAGTTCATGCCATGTTAGTATTTTCACAAAGTATGTGAAGCTGATATCTTTTACACTATTGCCATGCTTGTTTGAACCTGTTCTAGTGTGTTTTAGCCATAGCTCATTGTTCATGTTTTGTCAAGAATCCCTTGTACAGCACTGCCATATGCTTTGCTGGTATGTTGGAGTGCAGTAGCTTAGTTTCTTGTTGCATTCCATGTGGCATCGTGCTGTTAATCGCAGTTTTGCATCATTCTTGTTTTGCTTGGCATTTGCAAACCGTGCAACCATTTTGGTGATCTTTATATCGATTTCAACCAAAATCATCTCATCTTTCCAGCGACATACTTATTTTGCCAAGTTGATGCCTCGATCATTCTTTCCCTTCAGGAGCACACATATGCATTGCATATCATGTCTTGCATATCATGCCATGTATTGCATCATGTTACTTGTGCATTGCACCATGATTGATTGTTGGTCCTTTGCTTGTGTTCTTGCTTTGGGTAGAGCCAGGAGATGAGTATGTGACCGAGGAACCTGTTGAGTACGCTATCGAGGATCAAGCTTTCGACAACTCTGAGAACTTTGCTGGCAAGATGACCATACCCTCGAAATCACTTCTATCTTTGCTTGCTAGTTGTTCGCTATATTGCTATGTCGCGCTACCTGCCACTTGCTTATCATGCCTCCCATATTGCCATGGCAAGCCTCTAACCCATCTTTCATAGCAAACCGTTGTTTGGCTATGTTACCGCTTTTGCTCAGCCCCTATTATAGCGTTGCTAGTTGCAGGTGAAGTTGAAGTTTTGTTCCATGTTGGAATATGGATTTGTTGGGATATCATTATTATATCTTATTTACTTTACTGCATCTATATACTTGGAAAGGGTGGAAGGCTCGGCCTTATGCTTGGTGTTTTGTTCCACTCTTGCCGCCCTAGTTTCCATCATACCGGTGTTATGTTCCTTGATTTTGCATTCCTTATGCGGTTGGGTGTTATGGGAACCCCTTGACAGTTTGCTTTGAATAAAACTCCTCTGGCAAGGCCCAACCTTGGTTTTACCATTTGCAACCAAAGGCTTTTCCCTTGGGTTCCATGGACTCAAGGGTCGTCTTTATTTTAAACCCCCGGGCCAGTGCTCCTCTGAGTGTTGGTCCAAACTGGGCGATGTCCGGCGCCCCCTGGGCAACATGGCTATGATACCAACTTGTATCACGATAATGCGAGTTCGGGCAAGGCCCCATTCGAAATTCTCTATGGAAGAAAGTGTTGTACTCCTCTCAATTGGTCAGAGACTTGTGAACGCCAACTTCTTGGCAATGACTTAATCACAGAAGCTAAAGAAATGTGTAAAGTCATCCGTGAAAATATGAAAGCCGCGCAATCGCGCCAGAAGAGTTACTACGATAACAAGCACCGTGACTTGGCTTTCGAGATCGGAGACCATGTCGACCTCCACATCTCTCGAATGAAAGGCACTCGTCGCTTCGGTATCAAAGGGAAGCTTGCCCGTAGGTACGTGTGTTCTTTCAAGATCATTGGCAAAAGAGGAGATCTCGCCTATCAACTTGAGCTTCCGTCCAACTTTGCAAATGTGCACAATGTGTTTCACGTGTCATAGCTTCGTAAGTACTTCAAGACTCCTGAGCGCACCATCAAATTCGAAGAGATTGATCTCCAAGAAGATCTGCCTTATCATGAGCATCTCGTTGCTATTCTTGAAGAAACCGAGCGCAAGACTCGCAACAAGTCAATCAAATTCCTCAAAGTGAAATGGTCACACCATTCTGACTGAGAAGCCACCTGGGAGCGCGAGGATCATCTCCGTTCTGAATATCCGGAGTTCTTTCAGTCCTAGATCTCAGGACGAGATCCTTTTGTAGGGGTGGAGTGTTGTAACACCCCGGATGTAACATGACACATTCGTAACTCCGACTCTTGCCATTTTCGGCGTTAATTTATGAGATTTCCCTTCGTGGTTGGGTTTTGTCTTTGTTTTGCATCTTGTTCATGTCATGCATTTCATATCATGTCATCATGTGCATCGCATTTATATTCGTGTTCGTCTCATGCATCCATGCTTTTTGCCCGTTGACCATTTTGCAATCCGACACTCCCACATGCACCAGCGCACCCCTCTTATCTCTTTTCGTGAGCGGGTGTTAAACATTCTCGGAATGGACCGAGATTTGCCAAGTGGCCTTGGTACACCACTGGTAGACCGCCTATCAAAATTCATTCCATTTGGAGTCCGTTTGATGCTCCAACAGTTAACTAGGTAACCGCGTAAGCCTCTTGTGTGTTGCAGCCCAACACCCCTCCGAAATAGTGTGGGCGAAAACTTCCATTTCCTCCGTCGTCGGATCACAATCGTGTGGGCGAAAACTGCACCTCATTTGGACACACCAAACTCTCTCTACCTATAAATATGTGCCCTTCTCCATTTTTCTCGCGTAGATGAAACCCTAGAACTCTTCCCCGCCGCCACCGGACATGTCTGCGCGCCGTCGAACAAATCCCGCTGCTGCCCCGCGCCAGTGAGAGGGCGCCACGTGTCCCCGTATGCCCCGCGCTACCGCGGCCCGCCCGAGCCCGTGGGAGGCCCTCTCGGACCACGTCTCCGCCCGCGCCTCCGCGCGCCAGGTCAACGCCCGCCGCCGCCTGTCTAGCGAGCGCCTCCATCGCCGCCGCCTCGCCTCCCCGACGGCCACCTCCTCGACGCCACGTCGGATCTGCGCCACCTAGCTAGCGCTCCCGCGCCGCTTGGCCGCGTCATCGCCCGCCCAGCGCTGCCCGACCAACTCCGGTCAGATCCGGTGGCGAGTCGACGGGATCCGCCTCGCCTCCTCACTGGCGTACTTCCCCGACCAACTCCGGCTGCCGCAGCCTGCAAGTGTGGCGAGATCGTCGGCCCCGCCTCAGTTTCTGTGCTTTGACTTTTCCCCTCGAGGTCGAATTTCTCTATGTCCCAAACCTCCTTATGTTTTAATGCCATGTTCATCGCATCGTATCTCCGTGCTCGTTGATCCGGATTATGCATATGATATGTCGAATTGTTCGTCTCGTTGAGCTCTTCATGCCAGTAGCACATCCATGCATGTTAGTGTTCATTATGATGCCATTTTCATTGATGCAAGGGTGCTCTAAAATGTTAACTGCTAGTACTTATCAAATCATGAGGTTTTGTCATTTTTGTTGCATTTGATGTGTGCATCATATGAGCTTGAGGTCTACATGAGTTTTGAACTACACCATGCCATCTTTATAGGGGTCCTTATCTTGTAATTTTGTGATCTATGTGGTGACTAGCACAAGCATGCAAAGTAGCCTACGCAATGTTGCTGTTTTCAGGGACTTAGGATTTTGCTAAGTCCTTTTCCTGTTATTATTTTGATGCCATGTAAACTTGATGCTACAGTGATATTCATGCTTGTTTTGGGATACTTTAGTAAGGATGTTCTAGACATGTGGTTATGCTATATCCATCCATGCCACTGTTTGTAATTATGGAGTGCTCTAGCATGTCTAGTTCTGGCTCTACTTTTGCTATAAAATGTTCCTGGCAGAATGTTAACATGTTAATCAATATTGCCATGGTTGTTGCTAGTGATCCATGCATCCTATGAACTTGCTCTTGCCATGGTTAGCTTCATGAAGATGTCATCTTGCTATTGGTATGCTTATATTGTCATGAAATTATTTGTAGTGAGTGGTTTGAGCTCGCAAAGTTGCTATCATAATTCTGTTTATGCCATGCTCTATGTTCTGCTAAGTCTGAAACTGTTAATAAAACTTGCTATGTTTACATGGGCTCCATCATATCTTTTGTGCCTTTTTGGCTCATGCTCAGTAAGGGACTTTTGTTCTATGCTTTTAGTAGAATCATTCCATGTCTTGGTTTGCTATTATATGTTCCTGTAGCATGTTGTTTGCTAGCTCTAAACATTGCTTCCTTATGCTATTTATGCCATGTTAGTATTTTCACTAAGTCTGTGAAGCTGATATCTTTTGCGCTTTTGCCATGCTTGTTTGAACCTGTTCTAGTGTGTTTTAGCCCTAGCTCAATGTTCATGTTTTGTCAAGCATCTCTTGTAAATCACTGCCATATGATTTGTTGCTATGTTGGAGGGCAGTAGCTTAGTTTCGTGTTGCATTCTAAGTGGCATCGTGCTGTTAATCGCAGTTCCGCGTCATTTTTGATTTGCTTGCCATTTGCAAACCGTGCATCCGTTTCCGGTGATCTTTATATCGATATCAACTGCAATCATCTTATATTTCTAGTGGCACACTTGTTTTGCCAAGTTGATGCCTTGATCATTCTTTCCCTTCCGGAGCACGCATTGCATTGCATATCATGTCTTGCATATCATGCCTTGTATTGCATCATGTTGCTTGTGCATTGCACCATGATTAATTGTTGGTACTTTGCTTGTGTTCTTGCTTTGGGTAGAGCCGGGAGACGAGTACGTGACCGAGGAACCTGTTAAGCACGCTATCGAGGATCAAGCTTTCGACAACTCTGAGAACTTTGCAGGCAAGATGACCATACCCTCGCTATCACTTCTATCTTTGCTTGCTAGTTGTTCGCTCTATTGCTATGTCGCGCTACCTACCACTTGCTTATCATGCCTCCCATATTGCCATGTCAAGCCTCTAACCCGCCTTTCCTAGCAATCCATTGTTTGGCTATGTCACCGCTTTTGCTCAACCCCTCTTGGTAAAGGTGAAGTTGAAGTTTTGTTCCATGCTGGAGTATGGATTTGTTGGGATATCATTATTATATCTTATTTACTTTAATGCACCTATATACTTGGTAAAGGGTGGAAGGCTTGGCCTTATGCCTGGTGTTTTGTTCCACTCTTGCCGCCCTAGTTTCCGTCATACCGGTGTTATGTTCCTTGATTTTGCGTTCCTTACGCGGTTGGGTGTTATTGGAACCCCTTGACAGTTCGCTTTGAATAAAACTCCTCCAGCAAGGCCCAACCTTGGTTTTACCATTTGCCACCTAAGCCTTTTCCCTTGGGTTCTGTGGACGGAAGGGTCATCTTTATTTTAAACCCTTGGGCCAGTGCTCCTGTGAGTGTTGGTCCAAACTGGGCGATGTCCGGCGCCCCTAGGCAAGTAGGGTCTATGCCAACCCGATGTCTTTCCGATCCGATGTGCCTTGAGAACGAGATACGTGCGACTCCTATCGAGATTTATCGGCACATCGGGTGGCTTTGCTGGTCTTGTTTTACCAGTGTCGAAATGTCTTGTAACCGGCACTTCGAGACTGATAGGGTCTTCCCGGGAGAAGGAATATCCTTTGTTGACCCTAAGAGCTTGTGATGGGCTAAGTTGGGACACCCCTGCAGGGTATAAACTTTTGAGAGTAGTGCCCGCGGTTATCTGGCAGATGGGAATTTGTTAATATCCTGTTGTAGAGAACTTGACACTTAACTTTATTAAATTGAATTAACCATGTGTGTAGCCATGATGGTCTCTTTTCGGCGGAGTCCGGGAAGAGAACACGGTCTTGTGTTATGCCTGATCGTAAGTAGTTTCAGGATCACTTCTAGCTTCTCGACCATTGCGTTGCTTCTCTTCTCACTCTTATTTGCGTATGTTAGCCACCATATATGCTAGTGCTTGCTGTAGCTCCACCTCACTTCACTTTCCTACTCATAAGCTTAAATAGTCTTGATCTCGAGGGTGTGAGATTGCTAAGTCCTCGTGACTCACAGGTACTTCCAAACAGTTGTAGGTGCCGACGATACCAGTGCAGGCGATGGTGCCGAATTCAAGTGGGAATTCGACGAAGACTTGGGTCGTTATTATGTTTCTTTTCCTGGTGATCAGTAGTGGAGCCCAGTTGGGACGATTGGGGATGTAGCATTTGGGGTTGTCATCCTTTATTTTGGTTCCGTAGTCAGACCTTTGATTGTACCTTGGATGATGTATGGATTGATTATGTATTGTGTGAAGTGGCGATTGTAAGCCAACTCTTTATCCCTTTATTATTCAGTACATGGGATGTGTGAAGATTACCCCTCTTGTGACAAGCCTACCATGCGGCTATGCCTCTAAGTCGGGCCCCGACACGTGGGAGATATAGCCGCATTGTGGGTGTTACATCCGGTGACCACAGCAGGCTGCCATGCCTTTACTCCTGACCAGCGCAGCCTCATCTAGGAAGGCAAGTTCAAGCCAGACCTGCCTCCGCGCTACGGCAACACCTCCAACTCGACGGAGTTCTTGCAGCACTACGAGCTGAGCATCGAGGCAGCCAGAAGAGCTGAGAAGGTCATGGCGAACTGGTTTCCCATGGCACTCAAGCAGCAACCAGGGGAAACCCTATAGAAGTACATCCAGCGCTTCAATAGCGTTCGCCTCAAGATCCCCAAGGTGATGGACGAGGCCATCACCTCTACGTTCTCCGATGGCGTCCGTGACGTCAAGATGAAGGAGGAGCTCGCCATAAACGAGGATCTATGCACGACCCTGGAAATGTTCGATACGGCGACCAAGTGTGCAAGGGCTGAGGAAGGACGCCTTTCCCTCCTCGAGCTCCTAGCTGCTGACCAGGAGGACAAGAAGGCAAAGATCAAGCACGTGAAGTGCAAGGGGGCTGCCGTGCTCGCGGCGGAGCCAGAGATGAAGCGGGGCTGCGACCACCCCGAATCATCCAAGGACAGCCGCCCATTCTGCGCCTTCCACAATGTTCACAGCCACAACACTAGCGACTGTCAGTCTTAGGTCCATCTAAGATGGGCACTTCGGTCGACGCCCTGAGTGCAACGACCGAGGAGGAGGACGAAGCGGTGGACACTGGGACGATCGCGGCCCGTGCCAGGAGTGGCATGACCGGCCTCATGAGGACCGTTGGCAGGACCAACCTCGTGAGGGCGCCTGGAAAGACCAGCCTCGTGAGGACCACCCGCAGGTCAACACCGGCCTCCCTCCATTGCCGCCCCCACCAAGAAGGAACGACGACCACCATCAAGACGAGGGGGTTGGGGGCTTCCAGGAGCCATGCACCATCGCCTGTATCTTGGGGGGAGCTCAAGCCCAAGCCTCTCAGCCTGCCTTCAAGCAGTTTGCTCGTGAGGTGAACGCGGCCCTTCCTAGGCTCGAGGCAACATGCCCGCTCAGGTGGTCCAAGTGCGCCATCACCTTCAGCTCGCCAGACCATCTCAAGTGCGCGGCGACCGCCAGCGCCCTCCCGATGCTCTGCTCACCCGTTAGTAGCAATGTGCAAGTCATCAAGACCCTCATCGACAGTGCTGCAGGGCTCAATGTCTTGTCCATCGAGACATTTGACAGCCTCCAGGTGCCATACGATCAGCTACAGCCTACCAAGCCTTTCTAAGGAGTGACCGACGGCTCCACCACCCCGATAGGATGGGCCCGCCTCCCTGTCACCTTCGGCCAGCGTGACAACTACCGCACCGAGCTCATCGACTTTGACGTCGCCCACATCCGCCTTCCATACAACGCCATCGTTGGGTATCTAGCCTTGGCCAAGTTTATGGCAGTACTCACCATGGCTACAACATCCACAAGATGCGGGGGAGCGGTGGCATCATCACGGTCCCCTGTGAAGAAAGAGATGCGGTGTGCTCCCTCGAGTGCGCTTACCAAGCTGCAGCGACCGAAGACCCCGACAACAAAGGCACCCTATACCCTCCTGAGGCCAACCCCAAGAAGAAGAAGCAGCTACTCCGTCAACAGCCTCAGGAGGGCGGCATCTCTAGTGGGACCATCTCAGGACCTGCGCCTGCAGATGGGGCGCCTCCTTCCCTCGCATAGGAAGGCATGCTTGGCGCCCTCCTCAGGCTGGGCTCGGGGGCTCTCTTCTGGAGGGCCTCAGACCTAGCCAACGTCATGAGGGAGGCCATCAGGCACCATGTGGAGGCATGCTTCTCCTCATGTTTCCCTCAAGAGGGCACCAGGCATGAAACGCTTTGTGCTCAGGAGTTCATCACCAAGGCGATCCGAGAGCTTCAAGATGTAAGGACCATACGTGGCGACCGTCGCCCACCACCCAGCGCAGCTCTCCGTCCTGGCGAGGACGGCGGGCTATGCGTCTGCGTCGACATTCTAGGGCTCAACAGGGCCGTGTCTCAGGGACGTTTCTGGCCTTCGCGTGTTGGACGGTGCGAGGGTCCCCCTCACATCAACGTTGCATGCCTCTCGGCCTACCGAACGCGGCTGTCACCTTCCAGCGCCACATGCGGAGCATTCTGGCAGCTCAGGAGGCCAGGCATCACGCAGTCCTGGCAGAGATCGTGATAGTCCTTCAGGAGCCACCTGGGCCTGTAGAGCCTCCTGAGGCTCCAGACCCTGGCGGCTCATGAGGAGCAACTTCTCCGGCACGCATCTTCAGCTACCCCGACACCACTCCAACTACGGTATCAGGTTACTCTTTCCAGTTCATTCAGTTCGGGGCGCCTTTCGGGCAGCATTATGCCCAAGTCACACGGGCCTGTCCCTGCGGCATGTATCCTTTTTGCATCTTTAGCTTACTCTGTTGGTAGCGCCTCACAGGCTGCATCATCCCAGGCCGCTCGGGTCCGTCCCAGTGGCATGTATCGTTCATGCATCTATTTGAACCAGCTTGCCCTCTTGCATGAATTGCCTTATGATTATCACCTGCCTGTTTGGTACTTCGATAACATGAACATTCCACGCCCTCGCAAACATGCCCACGACCGCCCCATGATTAAGGACTGGCATGGCGTCTGTGCTCGGTTCCATCCCCGCAGTGTCGCCAAACCCAAGAGGCCGAGCTATGGCTCGCGGGCCCGCTCCCGTGTACATCACCTCCCATGGCCCTTGGTGCCTTGTTCTTGCATGGGCTAATCGCAGACGGACAAGCTAGGGTGCGCGACCAGGTGCTTCGCCACTGCGGGAGCCGCGCGCCGGTTGTCTTTCTTCAGGATTCTTTGCATGAGAAGACTAGGCACGGCGTTTGTGCTCGGGTCCGTCCCTGCAGCATCGATAAACCCAACGACTAAGCTCTGTCTGGCGGGCGGGCCCCGTTCACGTCACCTCCTGGGGTCGTTGGTGTTTGGCCTTCTCATGTGATCACCTCAAAAGATTCATCCGGCGCAGGTTGGCTCACCATCTCTCCGGACCACCACAACCATCAAGAATCAAGACCAGGCGCAGCCCGCCTTGAGGTAGGGCCTCGTGAGTCCAGCACTAGCTGACGAGTGCCCAGACACACCTTGTCTAGCCCTACCGTGCAAGCCACGTGTCAGGGCGGGGCTATACACGCCCCGGGGGCTCCTCATAAAGGGAGCCCTCACCCACGCACTAGTGGAAGCACCATGCTCCGCGTTGGCAGTCGACATGGTCCAGGAGCGGCTATGCCCGTGCAATTGCGGAAGAGCCATGCTCCGCGCTGGTGACAAACAACTGAGGGTGGCCCCTTGGCCGCATCAACCTCAGGGAGCCATTCGGCTTAGTTTCCAGCCTCACGACAACGCTTTACCCTGGGGAGAGTTGCGCGAGGGGGCTGGGCACGGGGGCTATGCTCAGGTCACGCCTAGCATACATCTCCCTACCAGGTCCCTCAGACCTGGTCGTCGTGCGCCCCTCCCGAGCGGGACCTCGGCGAGGATAGGTATGAAGGTCTGTTTGCGCGTCAAGGGGGACTCGAGAGCATCACGACTCAGGAGCCTAACTGGCCACGTAGCCCCTCACCCCTTGGTCCCGTCCGGGTGATCCGAATGGTCCAACGGCAGCTGAGGTATGCGCGGGGTTGGGATCAGCCGACGTAGAACACTAAGGCCTACTTTCGCATCTCCTCCTCGCAAGCTGTTTGCGCGTCAAGGGGGACTCCTGAGCATCGCGACTCAGGAGCCAAACTAGCCACGTATCCCCTCACCCCTTGGTCCCGTCCTGGTGATCCATACGGTCCAACGGCTGCTGAGGTATGCGCACGGACGGGCCCTACCGACGTAGAACATCAAGCAAACGGGAACGAGGTCACGGAATCTTAGCAAGATATTACTAAACATGTCGTTCCTTAAACACCAAACAAGAGTTCTAACGCCTCCACGAGGCACGTTGCATGTTGCAGGAAAGTTGGCAGGGAAGTAAAAGCAGGAAGAAGCACCATCAGCAAGCCTCCTCTTCAGCCTTGGGTGCCCTCATCCGGAAGCGACTGCTCGTCGGCAGCATTGCCGTCACCCATGCCGTCGGCCTTGGTCGAGGGATCGGCGGCATCAACAGCTGGAGGCGCGAGGTCGATGGCAAGAAACTTCTTCAGCAAGGCCTCCACCTGGCCCTTCACAGCTTCTGCAGCGGCTTCGCGGTGCTTCTCATCGACAGGCTCGAGTAGAACACCAAGGTCGGCGTTGGGTTCACGAAGGTGAAGGTGGCTGAGGACGCGCGTCAGGGCCGATGAGGAAAGCGCGCGCGCTCCCCCCTTCACCATGGTGTCGATTCCGTCAACGACATCCTCAAGCGTCGTGACGAGCTGAGGAAGCAGTTGGGCGGGGCCGTCGTCGTCAGTCACGAAAGGCTTCTCCGAACCATTTCCGTAGAGCCCCTGCTGTAACGCCCCGAGACCGATGTGCCAGGTGTCCTCCAGTATTCGCTGTCGTTGCCATGTCATTCGCTTGCATGTTGCATCTTGTCATGTCATCATGTGCATTGCATCATCATGTTTTTCAAAACTTGCATCCGTCCGGGTTCCCCCAGTTCTGTCTATCGTCCGTTCTGAGCCGAGACACACTTGCACGCGCCCGCGGCATGTCCGAAATAGTATTTTATAAGTGGCCGGAAAATGTTCTCGGAATGGGATGAAAGTTGGCGTGTGCTCTTATTATAGTGTAGATAGACCGCCTATCAAGTTTCACCGCATTCGGAGTTCGTTTGATAGCCCAACCGTTAAACTATAGCGGCATTATAGCTGGGCACACGTCAGACGTTTTCGGTCTCCGGAGACAGTCGCCGGGTCTCTCTCTCTTCTCTTCTCTCAGTCCAGAGCTTTCTGCAGAGTCCGCTGTCAACCGCCAGGCCCCGAAACCAGCTATGCACAGTGCATCAAACCCCTCGTGCGCGTCCAGAAGTTGTCCTGAACCCGACCTGGACAGTCGTACCGTTGTGTCCGGATCATCCCCAAACATCTACAAAACGTCTCCGTTTTGTTAATTGGATTTTCTAACATTTTTTTTGACTGTCCGATTTTAATCGGAGGGACAAGATAGCCCCTAACTCTAGCCACCTACTATATATAGCAGTCCAAAACCCTAGTCCTAGCCTGTCCCATCCATCCCTCTCATCTCGCCGCCGCCACCCACTCACCATCTCCATCGGGATCCTCCCAGATCCATCCACTCCACCCAGCCGACATGACCAACCCCCTCATTTTCAGCACAAGCCAATCTCCTCCGCCTTCCAATTGATCCAACCAAGCCGCGCGAGATCCAGCCTCCTGTCCTCTTGCGTCGAGGCCCAGCAGAAGGAGCTCGAGCTCCCCTACCCTGAAGCCACCGCCTTCGACCGACCCGCTCCGCTCCCTCGTCTCCAGCTTCCCGTTCATGTCGGGCCGGTGAGATGCCCAGGTCGCGTCGCCATTCCTCTGCGCCTTCTCCTTCCTTTTTCTGATCACGTTGCTCCTCTCTGACCATCCCCCTTGTCTTGTTCCTTTTTCTCACAGTGAACCAGCGCCACGGCAGAAGCTCGCCACCTGCCCCGCAAGTTCGCCGCCCTGCTTCATGCCCCGTCGACCCTCGGCTGGAGCCTCGCCTGTGCTGTGCCCCTCACTGAACCTTGTCGCTGCTTTGCCTGCTCGGTGCCCAGCCTGCAGCGCTGAGATGCCTCTGCATGGACTGCGCCAAGCCTAGCTCTGCCTCACGCCCGAGCGTCGCGAGCTCCTGTGCCTTCCGCGTCGTCCCGACCTCCTCCTCCATCGTGGCCCTTTGCTTCGAGCTGCCGTCGACGCCTCAATCTCCTCCAAGACCGGCCGGACCTCCTCCGGGTGCCATGGCCCACCTAGACGCCGTTGCAAGTCCTACGCCGCCGAGTCCGCCGCTGCATCCCCTTCTTTCCCTGCGCTGCTGTTCGGAAGAAGCAGAGTGCAGCGCCCCTGCCGCATTGACAGACTCCAGATCGAACCGCTGCCCTGTTCGTCTCGATTCTGCGAGACCGGGCCGGCCTCCTCGTGCCCGCATGGGTCGCTTCCTGCAGCGAGGCCCAGCGCGCCCCTCTCCTCTCCGTTGTGGGCCGAAGCCCATGGGTGAGGCCACCCACAGCACCCCTCCTTTCATTTTATTTCTACTATTGGGCCAGCCTGCAGTTTCGGCCCAGTGGTTGTTTTTTTGGTTCTGCGAATTTGTTAAATAACTAGGGATTTACATTTTGTAGGAAAACCCTTGCACTTCATGCATATAAAAAACTCATCAACCGTACATCGGAATTAAACAAACTTAATATGAAAGTTGCTTAGAATTTTGTCTAGTTTCATAATATGGAACTTTCACCCATGTTTGAAATGCTTAATATGTTGTTTGACTAATTTTTGCTCATATGCCATGTTAAAATGATTTAATTCATAACTATTTAAGCGTAGCTCGGTTTGTAACAAACTTTATATGTAAATGGGGTAGAAAATTGCCTAGTTTAACATGGTGTCTTCACCTTGCATGTTTAACAACTCTAAAATTGTGTTTAGGGCAGAACAGTACCAAAGCTAATATATGCACATGAGGAGTTTCCGGATTTGTTGTTTTGTTATTCCGGCCTCATTTAAACTTGACTAGATAGGTAGTTTTACTTTGCTTCACCGTCTTGCCATGTTTAACAACATTTAATATTGTGGGGTACATAAACAAGATCGAACTAAATAAGTCACGTGGTGATCCATTGCATATTGAGCTCCACTTAATTTGTAGGGTTGCTTGTGCACTTTGCCATGCCATGCTTCATTAAACCGGACATGCATCATACTTGATTGTGCATCATGCCATGATTATGTGATGGTTGTTAACCATGCTTGTTTGCTTCTTTCCGGTGTTGCTTCTTCGATTTGGTTCCGATAACGTCGTGTTGTGAGGATTCATTCGACTATGTCCATTTATCTTCTTCATGGACTCGTTCTTATTCCTTGCGGGATTTCAGGCAAGATGACCATACCCTCGAAATCACTTCTATCTTTGCTTGCTAGATGCTCACTCTTTTGTTATGCCTATGCTGCGATACCTACCACTTGCTTATCATGCCTCCTATATTGTTAAGCCAAGCCTCTAACCCACCTTGTCCTAGCAAACCATTGTTTGGCTATGTTACCGCTTTGCTCAGCCCCTCTTATAGCGTTGTTAGTTGCAGGTAAAGAATGGAGTTTGTTCCTTGTTGGGACAAGGATATTTTTGTTGGGATATAACAATATCTCTTATTTAATTAATGCATCTATATACTTGGTAAAGGGTGGAAGGATCGTCCTTATGCCTGGTGTTTTGTTCCACTCTTGCCGCCCTAGTTTCCATCAGATCGGTGTTATGTTCCCGGATTTTGCGTTCCTTACGCGGTTGGGTTATAATGGGAACCCCTTGACAGTTCGGCTTGAATAAAACTCCTCCAGCAATGCCCAACATTGGTTTTACCATTTGCCACCGAGCCTTTTTCTTTCCCTTGAGTCGGCCGGCTCAAGGGTCATCTTATTTTAACCCCCCGGGCCAGTGCTTCTCTAAGTGTTGGTACAACTGAGCAATGTCCGAGGGTACCAGGGGCAACCCTGGGCTGGCTTACCCGACATCTTGTCTCATCCGGTGTGCCCTAAGAACGAGATATGTGCAGCTCCCATCGGGATTTGTCGGCACATCTGGGTGGCTTTGCTGGTCTTGTTTTACCATTGTCGAAATGTCTTGTAACCGGGATTCCGAGCCTGATCGGGTCTTCCCGGTAGAAGGAATATCCTTCGTTGACCGTGAGAGCTTGTGATGGGCTAAATTGGGACACCCCTGCAGGGTTTTGATCTTTCGAAAGTCGTGCCCGCAGTTATGGGCAGATGGGAATTTGTTAACGTCCGGTTCTAGAGAACCTGAAGTCGATCTTAATTAAAATACATCAACCGCGTGTGTAACCGTGATGGTCTCTTCTCGGCGGAGTCGAGGAAGTGAACACGGTGTTGGAGTTATGTTTGACGTAGGTTGTTCTAGGATCACTTCTTGATCATAGTTGTTCGACCGTGCTTTGCCTTCTCTTCTCACTCTCATTTGTGTATGTTAGCCACCATATATGCTAGTCGCTTGCTGCAGCTCCACCTCGTACCTTTTACCCTTCCTATAAGCTTAAATAGTCTTAATCGCGAGGGTGTGAGATTGTTGAGTCCCCGTGACTCATAGATACTTCCAAAACCAGTTTGCAGGTGTCGATGTTACCAAGCAGGTGACGCAACAAAGGTCAAGGAGGAGCTCGATGAAGATCTTGTTCTTTGTGTTGTTTCGTTCTAGTTGATCAGTAGTGGAGCCCAGTCGGGACGATCGGGGATCTATGTAGCTTTTGGGGTAGTCGTCTTTTATTTTGGTTCCGTAGCCGGACCTTGATTGTATCTGGATGATGTAATACTTTATTCATGTATTGTGTGAAGTGGCGATTGTAAGCCAACTATGTATCTCTTTCCCTTATGTATTACATGGGTTGTGTGAAGATTACCTCACTTGCGACATTGCTTTCAATGCGGTTATGCCTCTAAGTCGTGCTTCGACACGTGGGAGATATAGCCGCATCGAGGGTGTTACACCTGCAGTGCCTTGCAGGACCTCTCCTAAAGAGACTTGAAGGCCTTGCGACCGGCCACCACTTCCTCTTGAGCCTTCAGCCTCTCCTTCAGGCGGTCGCTCTCCGCGATAGCCCGTTACTTGTGCAGGTTCTGCAGCTTGACCTCGGCTGCCCGATAGCGCTCCTTAGCGGGCTCGACATCCTTCAGTGCCACCTCGCAGGTGGCCGCGGCCTGGTCAGCAGCCCGCTTGTCCTCCTCGGAAGCTGCCACGGCCTTGCCTAGCACCGCACTGAGAGACTCGTCGAAGTCCAGCCAACCTGAGATCAGCTCCATGCGCCCTGCCATCAGGTGATGGTCAGAGCCCTGACGGTCATCTCGGAGCCGTGTCAGCACAGAAAGAGCCCCCTCCAGGGCATTAGGCGTAGCAGAAGAACCGTGGGCTAGCGGTGCAGGAGGAGGAGGAGACAGCGTCGTGACCAAGATCTACGAGTTGATGGCACCAGAAGAAGAGGCCAGGAACCCCTAGGCCTGTGGGACCTCTGCTGGCTAGCTGAGAGCGGGCGCCTCCGGAGCTGGCTTGGCTGTGGAGGTCGCCCTATCCTGGGGTTGGTCCTCTGGGTCTCGCGAGGATGACCGGGCTGGAGAAGTGTGGGGCCTGTTGCCGCCCTTCCGCGCCGAAGGAGGTGCGGCCAGGACAGGCCGCTCCCTCCCTCTTCTTCTTTGCTGCTAGCGTCGTCCTGGCGGTGCAAGAGGAGACCATCAGGAAGCAATGAAAGGAGCAGGAGCAAGAACAAGATCATGACGAGGTGCTTACTGGTCCACGGTGGCGTAGTCCCGTGACCTCTTCAGAAGAACGGAGCCCGGATGCCTCGCCGCCTGGGGCACCGACCCACGACTCCCAGGAGCGGATGAGGTCGCTGCAGCCGGCCCTGTGGTACCACCAGTCGATGTCAGGACAGGGGCGCCACCTTGGGAGACCAGCGCCGACCTGCTCTTCGTTAGGACCGCGGCCGACGGCTTCTTGGGGGGGTGCTCCTGGACCTCATAGTGACTCCGGCGGGGGCCTGGGACTTCCTTACCGGATAGTCACCGGCCTCGTAATCGTCGGGGATGGTGCGGAGGAGGTCCGCCGCGAGGGGAGAAGTCTCCCCTTCCCCCTCCATGGTCGCCTCCGAGTCAAGCCTCTCCTCCTCGCTGGATCACTAGAAGACACTAGTACCGGGGTCGCCTCCTTCGTGGCCTCAGAAGGCGCTGGCGGCACGAGCCCGCATCCATCGAAGACAGGCATGGCGGCAGCTACCTTCGCCCCATCTGGGCGGCGGTACAGATGAATATGGGAGTCTGGCAGGTACCCCAAATAGTCCCCGACTAGGAGACGGATGGCCGCGCCCAGCTCCTCCTCGGACAGGGCATTCGGGCATAGACGGATGTCGTCCCCTCATCCCCAAGCTTCCACAGGGGGCGTAAGCACACCTGGAGCGGGGCAACACGCTGCACCAGGAACTCCTTCACGAGCATGGCCCCCATCAGCTTCTCTGCCCTCGGGTTATCAGGCTTCAGGTCGGCGGTCATCTTCTCCAGCACCTGCTTTGCCCGAGGGTCGGTAAGCTTTGTGTAGAGCCAACTGACATGAGGTGAGGGCATCTCCGTCAGCAGCACCAATTGAGGGTGGACGCACTTGGCATCCATCATGACCCACTTGCTCCTGAAGCCCTCGGCCTTCAAGATCGCGTTGGTCCCATTGGCCACAATGAAGTTGGCGTACCCCGAGGTAGAAGAAGTGCGAAGCAACGCCACGGACGGCATCACCCCCACAAATGCCTCGCAATAAAAGGTGAAAATTGACAAGAGGAGAACGGAGTTGGGATGGAGATGAAGGGCCTGCAACTTGTAGTGGCTAAGGATGACATAGAAGGAGTCCTATTCATGAAGAAGGGGTAGAAGGTACTGCCTGAGGGCTCCGCCTCGTCAGAGCCAGCCCAAAACGTGGTCTTTCCCTCCTTGTTGGTGATGTCCGCCGTCATCAGGAGCATGGCGGCAAGGTTCTTCTCCAAGATGCTAGGCACACTCATGGCCGGCTTGTACCAGGAAGGCGAGTACGCGACCTTCGCCTTGTTGGATGCCATTGACTGTAGGCTCGGAGAGGGGTTTGTGTGGATCTGGAGTCTCTTGGGGCGAGAAGGAGAATCTACAGCAAGGAAAAGGAAGACAATGAAGGCTCTGCGGCGCGCGCCAGCCTTTTTTCAGTCGAGGATAGTTGACGAGGCAGCATGGGGAAGCGGAGACGCCCACGACCTATCAATCGCCATGTGTCAATCAAGGCCGCAAGTGGTTGGGGCCCGCTCCACTCTGCACTTGGCCTTTGGCTTCGTCTCGAAGCCAAGTCCGAGCACACCTTGGGCCTGGGGGCTACTGTCGGCGTCCTGGGAATGGGGGTACCCAGACCTGCCTGCCTGCAGCCCAGGGCGTAGCCCCACCAACAGCCTAGTACGACCCATCTTCATCAGCAACCCCTCAAGAGCCTCGTGCGGGGCCAAGCCTCGCGATGCGAACGACACCAAGACCTCCCCAGGGGCGGCCTCGCTAGGCTGGCTCCTGAGGAGCGGAAATATCTATGCAAGGGGCACCTCGCGAGGTCTGCATGACATGAGCCATGAAGACCAAGGCCAGGCGGGCGCCAGCGGGTGCAGAGTGCTAGTTTCCTATTTGGTGCTAAGGAAGCAGGCGCAGGTAAGGAGTCCTGAGGCATCAGGCAAAGGTTTCCATATTAGAGCAACAAGACCAAGACCAGCAGGACGGCAGGACGGAGGTCACCGCGGAGCCCACGGTGGCGTCACCACCAGATCATTTGGCAGGCGAAGACAAACTTTTGTCAGGATAACTTGTACCAGTTGTCTCCCTTCAAAACTTGCGGTTGTGGGATCCCTTCCCTCCTAACATTTGGGAAGAGGACCTGGGCCTCTATAAATAGGGCTAGCCACCAACATAGCAAAGGACGGATCATTCAGACCATCCGCAAACACACCAGCTCACCGAGCTCAAGAACACCTCACCTCAGGAGGCTGTTCATCCACTGTACTAGTTCATCCTTTGCCCACGAGGCAATCCACCACACCACACTGGAGTAGGGAATTACACCACAAAGGTGGCCCGAACCGGTATAATCTCTCGTGTCTCTTGTTCCTTGGGTTCAGCGAGATAGGCTTTGAGATCGTTGCGAGAGCGAGCTAGGGAGAGATCTTTGTCCACACCCCAGTGTTCGAACCTTAAGGGTTTACCGGAACCCATAATCTGACACGAACATACTTTGGTGTTTACCTATGGTATAGTATTCGGAAACACTCCAAACCTAGGGTTTTCGGAGGTCGAAGCAGAAAGTATGAAATGAAAATCATTTTACAAATTCGGTTGGAGACAAGTTTGTCAATAAAAGTACATTGCTACTTGGACTCAAAAACTTCTTCTTCCTCTAGACCCTCTAACAGGTTTGTCAGATTTCAGGTTCCGGCAAAACCCATGAGGTTCGAACACTGCAGTGCGCACGAAGATCTCCCCCCTCTCTAGCTCGCACACTCAACGATCTCACGGCCACGCTCGACGAACCCAAAGAACACAAGACACAAGATTTATACTAGTTCGGGCCACTGTTGTGGTGTAATACCCTACTCCAGTGTGGTGTGGTGGATTGCCTCTTGGGCTGTGGATGAACACTTACAAGGGAAGAACAACCTCCTAAGGAGAGGTGTTCTTGGGCTTGGTGAGCTTGCGTGAGGCTAAGGACGGAATGGCTCCGATCCAAGATCAGATTGATCCCCAGCTATGGTGGTGGCTAGTCCTATTTATAGAGGCCATGTTCCTCTTCCCAAATATTGAGCGGGAAGAGATCCAACAACGCCCAAATTCGAAGGGAGACAACTACACTACTAGGGAAAAACCTATACACAGAATCTTACCAGCAGCGCGCTTTAAAATAAGGCGCTGCTGCTAACTAGCAGTAGCGCTCGCGCACAAACCTCACTGCTGAAATGAATGTATAAGTAGCACGCCCACTCTAAGACGTGCTACTGCTATAATTGCCACGACGCCGTCGCGAGGCTAGTTCTAGCAGCAGCGCACTTGTATGAAGAGCGCTACTGCTAGGGATCATAGTAGTAGTGCATTTACATAACAACCGCTACTGCTAAGTTTACTAAAAAAATTAGTCCCACCTCGCTTCATGAAGAGAGTTTGTACCACCTTAAATATGTTACTTCTCAAACTTTCACAACCACTTGGTCTTTATTGAACTTTATGTGTAAAATTTGTGGCTGCAATATGAGTCTTCAGCAGTTCCTAAACTGGTGAGGACTCATATTGACAAATCAGATTGTACACAAAAAGATCATTGATGATCAATGTATTTTTGATGTCTATTTTTACATGCTGACACATAGCAGTTGTGCGCTCTTTGTGAAAGGCGCTACTGCTAGGTCGTTTAGCAGTAGCGCCTTTTGCTATAGCGCGCTACTGCTAAGCCATTCCATTTCCCCCACTCTCCGACCTATCCGATCCACTCACACTCACTCGATATCCCCTCAACCCCCCACGCCGGTCCTCCCCCGTCGCCCCTCCTCCGACCTGCGCCGCCGCCACCTCCTCCTCCTCGCTGGACTCGGTACCAGCCTCCTCCTCCGTACTCCCTCTAGTCGCCGCTGGCCGGCCCCTCCTCGCTCCGCCTTCCTTCTCCGTCCTCCCTCCGCTCGCTGTCGGCTGGCCACTCCTCGATCCGTCTTCCTCCTCCGTCCTACTCTCTTCTCCCTCCTCGAGTCGCCCCTCCTTCTCCCTCCTCCCTCCTCCATCCACAACCCCTCCACCCATCTACATTTTGATTTTGTACAATAGTTGATTTAGTTGATTTAGAACATTTTTATTTAGTTGATTTAGTATGTAGTTGATTTACTTGATTTCGAACATCTTGATTTAGTTGATTTAGTAGGGTAGTTGATTTAGTTGATTTAGTAGCCTAGTTGATTTAGTTGATTTAGAACATTTTGATTTAGTTGATTTAGTATGCTAGTGGATTTAGTAGGCTAGTTAATTTAGTATGCACCATTTTATTGTTATTTTTCTGTACATGGATAGGTAGATGCTTTTGTTTTTTTGTAATAAGTTATTTTTTGGCAAAATGTAGGTGCCAATTTAGTTAAATTTGCCACTTGTTTTTTAATCAATTATCTTAGGCAATAGGGGCCAGATGAGATGAAATATCTTGGTAGTTGGTACCCTTATTTGGTAGATATTTGTGAAAAGTTTTTTCAGCAATAGGTGCCACCGAAATGCTTTGTCCATAAAATTGCTTCTCGCGGAAGAACCAAAAATATCATGTGCTACTGTTTTTCTTTCCTGTGAAGTGAATCATTAATCCTTTGCTCATATTTTTTTAGGAAAATGGCGCCACCACCACCACCACTATGTCGACTGTGCAAGTCAAGGTGCACCAGCAGCATTGCAACTGGCAAGCTGTTCAGCATCTACTTCCAGCTGAGTTTTCGTCATGCGGTGGTAAGAAATTAGATGAAATGTAACAACTATTTTATTTTTAGTGTTGGCATTACTTCATTGTGTCATTTTGCTTTTTTTACACAAATCGTCCCATGCAATGTGAGGTTGAAATTCAACAAGCCGATAGGAGACACTGTGACATTTGAGGCTCCTGGGGGCCGTACACTATGGAGGTCGAGAAAGGATGCAATATGTCATAGATTGGAGGAGATGGATGGGCCCGTTTCCTTGCCCACATGCGTCTTACTGGTAGTGAGTTGATCAGCTTCTCCTTCAGAGCAAGAAGACCCAACCTGGCTGTCATTTATCTCAACCTAGTGGAAGATGATGAAGATGATGAAGATGACGAAGATGATGAAGATAATGAGGACCCACTTGATGAAGATGATGAGAACCCACTTAATGAAGCCATCATAGCTCAAAGAATGAGGCTGAGCGAGGAGGAGGTGTGCAACCTATGGGACCTAATTCCACGACGTGATGACTTTGTCGGGGTGCCATTCGTGACCCGCCTGACAAGGACCATGGTCGATCGGCATGAAATGGTATGTTATATGTACTGCCTGTAGTAATTTGATGATATATATATGCTTTATTGTTATACTTACAAATGTAAATTATTCGATGATATGCTTAGTGTAGAGTCCAATGATATGCTTTGTGGAATCTAGTCGATGATACGCTTTAGTGTGGAGTCTGATCACATGCTCTTATTAGTGTAGAATCCAATGAACTATTAATAGTGTAGATAATCCATATATACTTATTAGTATAATTCATGATTAGTTAGTACAAATGCGTAGTACTGTGTCTTTTGATAGTGTAGAAATCTAGACTTAATAGAAATATATTTGCAAGAGTATGTGCGAGGCTATTTATTAATTGATATGTTTTTCTTATTCAGAAATTGCCAAAGAACCTATCTGTGGGTTGTGGTATCGAGCCTGATGAAGAAGGCTCAGCTGGACTATGCCTTACCGCAAGGGGCTCCGTCACCACCTGTACTTACCGCATGGACACAGACAGTCGCACACACTTAAACTCGGTTGGGTGGAAGAGATTCCTCGTTGGCAAGAATCTTCGTGTTGGACAGGCCATCCTAATTACTATCAGGAACACCCACCGCCCAGGCTTGAGGATGATGATCATCGTTGATATCATCTAGAACTACATGTGTGTGTGTGGCTATATCATCTAGAACTACATGTAATGATCGTCGTCTATATCATGTAGAACTACATATGATGATCGTCGTCGATATTGTCTAGAACTACATATGATGATCGTCATCGATATCACCTTGTACTGGTTGAGGATGCATGTTGAGTATATATGAAATTATTATCTAGTACTCCCTCGGTGCCAAATTACTCGTCATGGTTTTAGTTCAAATTTGAACTAAAACCACGACGAGTAATTTGGAACCGAGGGAGTACTACCTAGTACCTATAATGCTTTATGAAATTGATATCTAGTAGTACCTAGTATCTAGAAATTGTTGTTTATTGAAGCTAAAACGAGGTTGGAAGCTGGGGGAAATGATGAAAGATATAGCAGTAGCGCGGGGCAAGGAAATCGCTACAGCTAGTTAATAGTAGCGCGTTTTGAAAATGCGCTGCTGATACAGTCCATAGTAGTAGTGCGTGTACAGACCGCGCTAATACTAATAGTTAGCTGTAGCGCCTTATTGGTAGCGCGGCTGCCCGCGCTGCTAATAGCCCCAAAACCCGCACTACTACTATGGTTTTCCCTAGTAGTGCTAGTACAAGTTATCCTGACAAAATTAGTCTTCGCCTGCCAAAGGCTCTGGTGGTGACGCTATCTTGGGCTCCACGGTGACCTCTGTCCTGCTGGTCTTGGTCTTGTTGCACCGATATGGAAACCTTTGCCTGATGCCTTGGAACTCCTCACCTGCACTTGACTCCTTAACACGAAAGAGGAAACAAGGACACTGTGCGCGCTAGCGCTCGCCTGGTCTTGATCGTCACGGCTTGGGTCATTGGAACCTCGCGAGGTTCGCATTGCCTTGATCTATCCGCCCCTCGCGAGCTAGCCTGGTGAGGCTGCCCATGAGTTGGTCTTGCGTCACCTACCTCACGAGGCATGGGCCCTCGCGAGGGTCTTGGGCGTATGTTTGTAAAGATGGGCCGTACAGGGCCGCTAGAGGAGGCATGACGCGGGCCGCAGACAAGCAAGTCTGGGGACCCCCGTTCCTAGAACGCCGACAGTAGCCCCCGGGCCCAAGGCGCGCTTGGGCATGGCTTCGAGGCGAAGTCAAAGAGCAAGTGCGGAGCACTGCAGGCCCCAACAGCCTGCGGCCTTGGTCGGCGTGTGGCGACTGATTGGAGGTGGGTGTCTCCACTTCCCCACACAGCCTCAGCAACTGCCCGACTTGACAGGTCCTTGCTGCATGCAGAAAAGATCATTATTACCTTGGGTTGTGGAGGCCGGCGGTTGTCCCCCTCTTGGCTATAAATGGGTAGAGGGGCGGAGCCCCCATCACCCATCTCTTCCGGTGCTTCTCCTGCTCCTTCTTCTTCCTCTCTTCACTGCCAGCGGTGACACCCATGGCGCCTATGAAGAGGTTCTCAGCGGCGGAGAAGGGGAAGGCTCGCCAGGGGGCCTGTCTCTCCACCGCCCAAGACGATGCGTGGTCGTCCCCATAAGCATCCCGCGACCCCCGCCGTGGCCCGTCGCAGCCGCGGTGGCGGCCGTCCATGTCGCGGCAGCCCTATCGATGAAGGGAGGCACACCATGGTCGCGGCCTCCTCGGCCGCTTTTCATTCGTCGGAGGTGATGCCGGAGTTCATCGTGTGGTCGGATAAACCCAGCTGGCACTTGGCCTCAGCTCCCGCGGTTCTTCGTCGGCGAGTTGCCAGCCACCGACACAAGTGGTCTTTGGCTGAAGGTGGACGACTGATGTAGCAAGGCTTCCTGGGCTGCAGTGAAGATCTCCGCCGTGGGCAACGTGGTCCTGGCTCGCGGCTGCTAGATGTTCGCCCGCGCACGCAAGCTAGGCAGGCCGTGCGCCCTCCACTTCAAGTATGATGGCTTCAAGATGCTCTTTGTGAGGGTATTTGGGGAAGATGGTCACCGCGTCGGGTGCTGCCCCGAGAACAATGACAGCGACGAAGTGCTCGGCCTTGGCGATGGCAGTAACGAGGAGGGAGGCGGGCCCGGCCATGTCTTGTCCAGCTATGACGACTTTTCTTCCGGTGGCAGCTCCAGCAGCGGCGGCTATGACCATCCGGCACGCCGCCGCACCCGCTTCGAAGGTGGAAGCAGGTCGGCTCGTCGCCGCTCTCCCGTGAAGCACGAGGAGGAGTCCAGCTGAGCTCAAGAGAGCGCCGCGAGCCCGTCCTCGCGACCTGCCACAGGAGTGCATCTCGCTTTTGTTTCGTTCTTCCTTTCCTTCCTGCATTAGAGAAAGGAGAGTATGGGGTCCAGCGGGGGCATGCCACAAGCTATGATTTCCGGGTTGTTATGTTGTGTTTATCCTTCCTGTGTTGGGTTGCAACGTCATGATTTATGCATGCACGTAGAATGGCTTAGCTCGATGCGCCTGAGGTAGATCCCGCTTCGCAAGACGCGCGTTTCTCCGTACCTGACGAGGATGAACTGCGAAAATTTGCTAGGAGATCCATACCTGGTCCACGTCATTGTAGCCTGCTGGCTAGCGCGTGTCTTTGCGCGTGGCCATGACCCAACACCTCGTGTCGCGGTACCCAAGGGGCACGGATCGAGGAGGGTGCGCCAACTTGTGGCTCGAACGAGGGTGCCTCGCGAAAAACAGACAAAACACTCACGAGGGCCCGAGGGGCACCTGTCGTGAAAAACAGACAAAACACTCACGAGGGCCCGAGGGGCACCTTTCCAGCCCCCTCGCGAGGGATGCGAGAGAGGGTACATGCCAAACAAAGAACCGAAGCCAGGAACAGGGGCAGAATCGAAGGAGCAAGGTCAGCAAGCGGCACTGGAAAGCAAATTTTGATTAAAGAGGGGCAAGGCAACTCCAGAAAGCAAATGAAAAGTTGTGTGCGGCACCTAGTCTAGTCTTCTTGTCTTCTCACCAGCGCGGAGCTAAGTGTCGGTGTCAAAACCGGCGGATCTTGGGTAGGGGGTCCTGAACTGTGCATCTAAGGCGGATGGTAATAGGAGTCGGGGGACACAATGTTTACCCAGGTTCGGGCCCTCTCGATGGAGGTAATACCCTAATTCCTGCTTGATTGATCTTGATGATATGAGTATTACAAGAGTATATCTACCACGAGATCGTAGAGGCTAAACCCTAAAAGTAGCCTATGATTATGATTGTTGTTGTCCTACGGACTAAACCCTATGGTTTATATAGACGCCGGAGGGGGCTAGGGTTACACAGAGTCGGTTACAAGGGAGGAGATCTACATATCTGAATTGCCAAGCTTGCCTTCCACGCAAAGGAGAGTCCCACCCGGACATGGGTAGAAGTCTTCAATCTTGTATCTTCATAATCCAACAGTTTGGCCAAAGGATATAGTCCGGCTGTCTGTGGACCCCCTATTCTAGGACTCCCTCAATAGCCCCTGAACCAGGCTTCAATGACGATGAGTCCGGCGCGCAGATTCTCTTCGGCATTGCAAGGCGGGTTCATCTCCAAATTCCGAATAACTGTCGAGTAGTGTTCGGCTCTGCAAAATAAATTCCATATACCACCATAGAGAGTATAATATTTCCACGAATCTAATCACCTGACAACTTTCATAACATGACATCACGCCATGGCCCGGTCATTATTCGAACCGTTTTTCTCAACCAGCTACTGCACATATTGCGGGGCGGTTTTCTTGGCATGTCTTGTCGAAGCAGAGATCGTGTCCCCTTATCATGGGATTCTCATCTATACGGGTGTGGGTAACCCAACCGCGCCATCAATCACGGAGCTTGGGGAATAAGCAAGTTTACCAGGCAAGTGGGGAGGCGCAGACCTGCTGCCTTTATAAGGGGATAATGACTCCCTTTCGCACCCATGCTTTCTTCTTCCCGATCCATTCCCCTTCGCCCGAGCTCCAGTGCCTGAGCATTCGTCTTCTCCGCCCACAAAGGCCTTCCAAAAATGTCCAGATCCAGAGCAGGAGGCAAGTGGATGGCCTCTACCGTCCAGGAGAAGCATATTGTCACAGCCCTAGAATTTGTTTTTAATTAGTTGCATTCGAGAGCATCATGCATCATGTCTAAATTCTGAAAGATGAATTGAGGTTAGTTGAAACCCTCAGAAGTCACTTCAGAAATAATCAACATTAAAATCTTTTCAAATGGGTCCAAGAAAATGTTCATGTTTCTCTTTGAAAATATTGGCCAGAACTAAATTTCAAATCAACATTTTTAGGGGCTCATAAATATTATTTTGGGCATTTGGAACTAATGTAATAATTATTTGCATTGGATATATATATATGTTATATATTTTATATATGTCTAATAATTCTGTGTAAATGTGAGGGGCTCTAGAATAATCCAAATAGTCCCTACAAAAATTTATCAGAAGCATATAAAATGATTTAGTGCAGAGACTAAATCAAAACAGAGTTAAAATAAATTGGAAAACAGAAACTAAAATAGAAAGAAAGAGGGAGAGAGAACCTACCTGCACAGCCCACCACTGTAGCAGCCTACTGGCCAAAGCCAGCCTAGCCCACCAGGGGCAGCATTGTCTTCATCCTCCTGCCAGGAGGAGAAGCAGCTGCGTGCCCGGTGCGCAGACGAGCCGCACCGGCTCCTCCCTGCCTGCATGCCCCTCGACTGCCTGGTCACCTCCACGCATACCACGCTGCCCCCTCGACCCTCTCTCACTCTCCCTCGAGTTCATCCCCTCCTCTGGCTCTCTCTCCCTCATTCCTCTGCTCGCACCCGAGCGCGCCCGTCGCTGCCGCCCGCTACCACCGCGCCCACCGAGCTCTGCTGGCTTCCCCACTGCGTTCATAGACTCCAACATGACGCTGCACATCGACAAGAAGAAAAAACCGAGCCCGGAAGCCCTGTGGAGCCGCCTCCACGGTCGTGTTCTACCTCGGGCAACCGAGATTGCCGGCGCTCGTTCATCGCCCATGGTGCCTCCCCCAGCCCACTGACCATCCTGCAGACCTCACTGTGAGACCCGCCGTCTTTCCCCTTTATTCTCTCGGTCGAACGCGTGCTCTAGCCGCCATAACCGCCGGAGCCGTGAGCTCCTCGCCATCGGCAATAGCGCAGTCGTGGCCATAGTTGCCGCAGCTCACGTATGAGCACACCAATGTGCTCAGAGCCTTCCTAGGAAGTTGTAGAACTCACCAACTCGTCCTATGGATCACCGTAGTGCCGAACCCGTCGATCCTGTAGCTCCGGCCGCCGCTAACCTCAACGTCGGCGCTGCTTCCGGCCACCCCGCGGCCTTCCGTCCGGTACTTTGGATGCGGACGAGCAAGAGCTCCTCCCCTGTGTGCTCAGCGCGCCAAACCACCACTCGAAGATAAAATCTGAGCCGCGTTGCCATCGTTTTGGTCGCCACCGGCCAAGCTCCGGCGACTGCCGACGTGTCTGTCATTAGCACTAATGATCCCTCTAATCACCACCCCACTAGTCACTTACATATGGGCCCCACGCCTTTAACTAACCATAGTTTAATTCCTGTTTAGCGTTAGTTAATCATAGTGGCCCCACCCGTCAGCGTTGACCTCGCTGACGTGGCCCTTGACCGGCCCCACCTGTCTGTCACCTAGGCAGCACTTGGTCACTGACCAATGGGCCCCACTGGTCAGGTTTGACCTGGACCAGCTCCTGTTGACTTGCTGATGTCACACGGATGTCATGATGACGCAGTAACTATTTCTGGAATTTAAATAAATCTAAATGATTTATTTATTTTCAGAAATTTGCCTAAACTTCTAAAAATCATATAAAATCAATCGTAGCTCAGAATGAAATAAGTTATATATGAAAAATTATCAGAAAAATTCAAGGAATCTGTTTATGGCATTTCATGCATGTTTGAGCAAGTTAACCTCACTGTTTAGGATGAAACATGATTAGGGCAAATTTGAAAATAGGTTTGGAGATAGAATTTGATGTAGTTTTGAATTTCACTTCAATTAAAATGACTTTCTGTTGCATGAGCCCAAATCATAACATATTGCCATGTCATGATCATGCATCATATTGTTGCATTGCATTGATTGTGTTTCCTCTCTATTGCCGGTATTTGTCCCCCTTCAGTAGATGTTGTTCCGGCGATGAGTTCGATGACACCGATGAAGAACTATACTATCTTCGGAAGTGCCAGGCAACCTAAACCCCCTTGTTCATTCCAATACAATCCCACTCTCTCGCTCCTGCTCTCTTTTACTCCATTAGGACAACAACAATTCAACTGTTACATGCTACGGTAGTTGAACCCCTTTCCTTTGCATGACCTGTCATTGCCACAGTAAATAGATGAAACTCACTAGCATGAGTAGGAGTTGTTTGAGCCCTGGTGTGCCTACTCATTCATGATTGTTTCTCATGCCTGCTATTGCTTAGAGTTGAGTCAGGTCTAATTCATCGGGAATGAATTGGAATGGTGATGAACATGTCCTACTGTGTGTGAGCTAAGTGTGTGAACACGATTTGGTAAAGGTAGCGGTAAGAGGCCATGTAGGAGTACATGGTGGGTTGTCTCATTGCAGCCGTCCTTAGGAACTGAGTTCTATGTTTGTGATGCATGAACAGTTATTACCACACATTGGAATGCTTAAGTGCCCCTCTCGACTTATTAATCAACCTGATATCTATCCAGGAGTTGCAACTAGTTTCTGGTGTTTGTAGGTAGTTCTAGTAGTCTCCTAAGTGGCACCCAGTACAGGTGGGCTTGGGATAGACAAGGCATAGTGGCACGGTGTACCAAGTGGCACCCGTGGGCTTGGGAACCCTGATCACATCGTTTGGGGCCGTGAGCGACACCCCGGCCGGATCTCCTTGCGGATGGAACCCGAATAGGCGATAAACCTGGACTAGAGACTTGTTGGTTAGTCAGGTTGTGGCTGACTCCCTCGCCAGGCTTCCGCTTGAAGGTTGCTGAGATACACGATGTGTACATGGTGCTAAGTGGCGAGAGCGTGTGTGAAGAAGTACACCCCTGCAGGGTTATCATTATCTATTCGAATAACAGGATTCCTCGGATATGGAAACTAGGACCCCTTGCATAGTTCATAGACAAGTGAAAGTGGATACTCTAAAATGCACAAGATAAGCGTGAGTGCTATGGATGGCGTTCTCGTAGGAAGACGGGAGCGGATCCGTAGTGGTGTATTGATATGGTGAATATGTGGACTCGTGTGCGCCACCTCAAAAGAGTTACTTGTAGTCGTAGTTTAGGATAACCACCGAGTGAGAGCTGGCTTGCTGCAGTTAATCTCCACCACCCCCTTTGTTGATACCGATGCATATGTAGATAGTTCTGATGTAAGTCTTGTTGGGTACATTTGTACTCACATTTGCTTAATTTATGTTTTGCAGAGAGACTTTAGTCTCGCTAGTAGTTCCACGTGGACTTCGATGTTTAGCTTGATACCTCAGCTACGATCTTGTGCCCTTGGCAGGATCTGGTAGATAGTCAGGCTTCTCAGCCTTTTTCATTTATAGATGTATGTACTCAGACATGTTAAGCTTCCGCATGTGCTTTGAATTGTATGCTCTGAATGTTGGGTCATGAGACCCATGTTTGTATTTTCTGGCTCTTCAGAGCCTAATGAATAAATACTTGAGTCATAGAGTTATGTTGTGATGCCATGTTGTATTTACACATATCGAGCATATTGTGTGTATGATTGAAATGCTTGGTATGTGTGGGATCCGGCAACCTGGTTGTTCATCCTTGGTAGCCTCTCTTATCGAGCATAAATGTAGTCTTATGGGGAAATGTAGCCTGCTGAGAGTGGACTGAATGAAGCCTGTATTAGCCTTATAAAAGGCTTTAAGGTATGTTTTATGAGGTTTCGAAGAGTGTCATAGTATAGATAGTATCCCCTGATACACTGTTCGGTGCAAGAAAGGAGCGGACAGAGGATCAATTTTATGTTCGCAGGAAGACTCACTTGATGACATCTATCTCTCTTCTTTTATAAGCAAGCGTCTGTAGCGGCTGCTACCTCTCATACTGCAGAGGTCTCCGTACTGAATCAAAGTGTGGAGCAGGCCAAAGAAGAACTTGGCCAGTTGAAAAGGCAGTTGGAATATAAGCAAGGTATTCGCAAGCCTTGTTAGTGTTTAGTGCAAGCAAATTTCCAGTATGATAAAATATGTTTCTTTATTTGCGTCAGGGGCGATGACCGATGTCGAGGCTCTAAGGAAGGATGTTGCCGAGGCCGAGGAAAAGGCAGCCGCAGGGCAGGCTCTTTGTGAGAAGAACGAGGCCAGGGTTATTGAAGCTGAGCAGGAGCTTCAAGAGTCCGTGAAGAAATGCAAGCCCTTGGAGCAGAGTTTAATGGAGAAAGAATCCGAACTCGCCAGGGCTCATCTGGCCGCGCGCGATGCCCAGGGGGAAACCCAAGGTGCCCAGCAGGTGATCCAAGAGGCCAGGACGATCGCGGCGGGTAAGTCTTTTTTCCATGTAAAGCAAGTATTTGAGGAGAAAATCATGTTCCTAACCTTGAGTTCGGATTTCTCCAGGGGTATTTGCCGAACGGCCCCGTAGCATATCGGATGCCGCCCAATTCTACTGAGCCGAAGAAGGGAACAATGCGGATAAGCTCTTTTGGTCGCAGTATCTGGCACCGAATTATCCGGTGCCTTTTGTCTACTAACTGAAACAGCTGATAGAACTGCATAGGGCAGCCGAGCTAGCCATGAAAGCATTCATTATCCTGCTATGGCCCACCGAGCCGATTCCAGGTAGCTAATAAGGGCTCGTGAAGCAGCTTGTGAGTGCCTGCCCTCGACTTGACATCATCAAGCGGTCAGTCTGCATAGAGGGTGCGCGAATGGCCTTCGCCCGTGCAAGGGTGCACTGGGGGAAGATGGATGCTGAAAAGCTGATGACCGAGGGACCGCCAGAGGGGAAGGAGCACCGCAAGCCCGAATTATATTATGAAAGTGTCCTAAAAGGATCCTGCCTTGCGACGGGGCAATGCACCAAGGACATTATATTTGAATACAATCATGTTGTCCTTTGTAATGTTGAACAAGGTCATTTCTATTATTTATTGCATGTTATATAAAAGTTTATCCTCCCGCACGGCTATTTTATATATTAATCCTGAGAGTTGGCAAGTCGTTGGCTTCTGCCCCCACGTAGGAAGTACGGGGGTGTTCGGGATAAACCTGATGACTCTTTATCCCAGTTTTGGGTCCTTCAAAGGAGGTGTTCATCACAACAAACTAGGCAATCGGACTATAGGGCTTTATCACTCTCACTTAGCCATAGGAGCTTTAGAAAAGGAAGGTAGGCGCAGCCCCTGGTATTCGGAAGACCGAACGAGGGGCTATATAAGCACCTGCTCGAAAGAAAAGCCGATCCATCGCATGCTGCATTGGTTATGGCTTTATGCGGGAGGAATCCTTAAAGATTTTACAACCTCTCGAACAACTGGCCAGCTCTTGTCGTATCATGACAGTCAGTTTTCAGCTTTCTCTACTGAGGTGCTCGTCCGGAAGAACCGGGACACAATCGCAGTAGTTCTCCCTATGCCGCCTTAGCCGATATAGCGGAACGTAAGGGAGCAAAACATGGGAGCTAGGAAAACCCAACATTTGACCAAAGACATGATTCGAAGCTGATGCATATAATTCTATAAGTTCGGGGTGCCGAACTTCCATGACGGTGTTCGGACTTATTGTCGTATTATGGGTAAAACGAAGCCCCTGGCATATTTAAGGCATATCGCGGTGTACGGATGCCACTTGACAAAAGAATTTCAACAAGAAATAACAGTAGATAAGTATTGTATAAATCCACATGTTGTATTTGAATAGTATGTCGATGCGTGTGAGTATAGGTAATGTGATAAAAAAAATATGACTGTGGAACCTGCTGAGACCAGGGGGGAAGAGGCTGTGTGCTGATCCGTAGTATAGTCGGATGGTCATCGTGGGAATATCTAAGGATTCCCTTGTGCGTTCAAGTTGCTTCCATATCGCCAGTCCTGGTGTGTGCAAAGTTGAACCTACAAACAAAATGTAAGAAATGCTTGTGTGCCACAGAGCGGTTGAGGCGTGGTATGTGGCCTGTCCTGGCCTTCGCCGAAGTGTTTAATTGAGCTCTGGACGACCTGGGCTATCCTGTCATGAAGTAGTTCGAAGTCCTTTGGCGGTGTCCGAGAATCGGGCTGTCGACTCGAGGTTCGGTTGGAAGGTGCCACTTGTAGCTTCTGCTATTAAAGCAGCGGTATACTCCTTGGTGCCGAGGGGATGTTCGGCCTTGCCGTTAACCGTCATGACGCCACGTGAACCGGGCATCTTGAGCTTACGGTAGGCATAATGTGGTACCGCGTTGAATCGAGCCAACGCGGTTCATCCGAGTAGTGCCTGATAATCACTTCGAAAGGGGATGATGTCGAAGATTAACTCTTCGACACGGTAATTGTCTGGTGATCCGAGGAATACGTCAAGGGCGATGGAGCCTGTACAGCTGGCCTCCATACCTGGTATAATACCTCTGAAGGTGGTTTTAGTGGGCTTGATCACCGCATGACCGATGCCCATCTTGCGCACTATGTCCTGGTAAAGTAGGTTTAGACTGCTCCCTCCGTCCATAAGGACTCGTGTGAGGTGGAACCCATCAATTATTGGGTCGAGGACTAGTGCGGCTCGATTGCCCTGATTGGTGTTAACCGGACGATCCATGCGGTTGAAGGTGATCGGCCGTAGTTTATATTGTGGGACGACTAGTTCCGTTAAGTCGACATCCCTAAGGGTGTGTGTCCAGTCCGCGTTGGGAGTTGAGGTGTCGTTTACCACATTCACCATTTGGATTTGCAGGGGAAATTTCTTTTGCCCTCTTTTACTCAGTGATCTGGGCTCCTCGTCGCCATCGTCGCTTTGAGACCCCTTATCTTTGTTTTTGGCACCTGACCTGCCGGCTTGTTTGAAGACCCAACATTCTCTATTGGTATGATTGGCTGGTGTTCCTGGGGTGCCATGAATTTCGCATGGGCGGTCGAGTATGCGGTCCAGACTGGACGGACCCGAATTGTCATTTTTGAGTGGCCCATTCCGCTGACTGGACTTAGAGCCCCTAAATCCGGCACTGACTGCCGTATCTTCGGCGTTTCCACAGTTTTGGCAGTGCTTGTGTTTGTTTCGTCGGGGTTTGCCGTTGCTATCTCTGGCTTCTGATGTGCTAGGGTTGCTTGTTGTGTTGTTGCTACGGACCAACCAACTATCTTCGCCCACGCAAAAGCGGGTCATGAGTGTCGTGAGGGCTGCCATCAATTTTGGCTTCTCTTGGCCGAGACGTCGGGCGAGCCACTCGTCATGTATGTTATGTTTAAAGGCCGCTAGGGCTTCGGCATCCGTACAGTCAACAATTTGGTTCTTTTTAATTAAGAACCGAGTCCAGAATTTCCTCGCTGACTATTCGAGCTGCTGTGTTATGTGACTTAAATCGTCATCATCCGGTGGCCACACATAACAGCCCTGGAAGTTGTCCAGGAATGAGTCTGCCAGGTTCTCCCAGCTTCCGATGGACTTTGTCAGCAAGCTATTCAGCCAATGTCGAGCCGGCCCCTTGACTTTTAGTGGGAGATACTTGATGGCGTGTAGATCATCCCCGCGGGCCATGTTGAATGTGAGGAAGAAATCCTCTATCCATACCGCGGGGTCTGTAGTGTCGTCATATGATTCAATGTTCATGGTTTTAAACCCTTCTGGGAATTCATGATTCATTACTTCATCAGTGAATCATAGGGGTTGTGCGGCGCCTCTATGCCGGGCTATACCACGACACAATTCATACGAGTCTTGTCTGCTGTGTTCGGCCCGACCGGATTTGCTATTAGTATATCCGGCGTGACGGTTGTTGTCATGCATTGGGGCGCGCCCCTGTGATCCATAGACCGATCTTTTATGTCCTGATTTGTTTTCCAATACTTCTCGCAGGTCCTGCGTGTTACCATGGGCCGTGGTATTTTTGTTTGACTAGTGACGGGGTGCAGGCTGTACTTCGGGCTGATATGCCGCTTTGTCTCGGCCACGAGGTGGCCGTTCAGCCGCATGATATGCTGGTAGCGTAGGCTTTAATGCTTCCTCCTCGAGGTGGGGTAGCAACCTACGCTTTGGGTAACTTTTGGTTGGGCACTCGAGTTCGTATTCCTCGGCTACCAACACCTCGGTCCATCTATCTGCTAGCAGATCTTGATCAGCTTGAAGCTGTTGTTGCTTTTTCTTCAGGCTTTTTGCTGTGGTTATAAGCCGGCGCTTGAAGCGCTCCTGCTCGACGGGATCCTCAGGCACGATAAATTCTTCGTCCCCGAGGCTCACCTCGTCATCGAAGAGGGGCATGTAATTGTCTTCCTCTGATTCTCCTTCTGCCGCCTATTAGGGCTAGCTTGCCCATCCTCCCGCTCGAAGCCTGGCTGGAGGGTATTGTCTTCGTCTTCGGCACTGTCCGCAATGTTATTGTCTCTTGTGCCGGTACCACTGCTTTTGCTATGGCGGGGCTTAGAGTGGCACCGATGACGCTGGTGCTTAGATTGCTTCTCGAGGGGATTATCCTTCGTTTCCTTATTGCCATCGCTTTCTTTGGGGGTGTCCACCATGTATATATCATATGATGAGGTGGCTGTCCAGCACCCTGTGGGCGGTGGTTCCTGTTCTTCTCCTGCATCGTCGTCCATATCGTCGATGTCTTCGGAGCCGAAATCAACCATGTCGGTTAAGTCGTTGACAGTGGCTATTAAGTGGGTGGTGGGTGGGGAATGAATTTCTTCGTCGTCCGCTTCCCACTCAAGCCGGACATAGTTCGGCCAAGGGTCTCCTGACAAGGAGAGAGACCTCAATGAATTTAGCACGTCGCCCAAGGGCGAGTGCTGAAAGTTGTCCGCGGAGGTAAACTCCATGATCGGTACCCAATTAGATTCGATAGGCATGGACACAGGCAGTTCGGAGCCTGTGGCCGGGGACGAATCCAAGGGTCCGGCAACACATGTCTTATAGGATGTGAAGTCAGTATTCGTCTCTATCGCTACTGGGTGAGCGGCTTCCGTGGCGGGGCCCATCCACCCGTCCTTGGACGGCACGATCTTTTCCGGATTGAGGGCCGAAGTAGCCACATGTGTGATCTCCCGAACACCGTCCGACGGCAGAGCTAAGTCATGCTCGTGGAGACTGTGCGGCGCACCTGACATGGGCTCAAATGCGTCAAAGAAAAAGTCTCCCTAGATGTCGGCAGTATAGTTCAAGCTTCCAAACCTGACCTGATGGCCAGGGGCGTAGCTCTTGATCTGCTCCAGATGGCCAAGAGAATTGGCCCGCAGTACGAAGCCGCCGAATACGAAGATCTGTCCCGGGAGAAAAACCTCACCCTGGATAGCATCATTGTCGATGACCGAAGGAGCCATCAAGCCTTATGTTGACCGCATAGTGGAACTCTCAATGAAAGCACCATTGTCGGTGTCAAAACCGGCGGATCTCGGGTAGGGGGTACTGAACTGTGCGTCTAAGGCAGATGGTAATAGGAGGCGGGGGACACAATGTTTACCTAGGTTCGGGCCCTCTCGATGGAGGTAATACCCTACTTCCTACTTGATTGATCTTGATGATATGAGTATTACAAGAGTTGATCTACCACGAGATCGTAGAGGCTAAACCCTAAAAGCTCGCCTATGATTATGATTGTTGTTGTCCTTCGGACTAAACCCTCCGGTTTGTATAGACACCGGAGGGGGCTAGGGTTACACAGAGTCGGTTACAAGGGAGGAGATCTACATATCCGAATTTCCAAGCTTGCCTTCCATGCAAATGAGAGTCCCACCCGGACACGGGACGAAGTCTTCAATCTTGTATCTTCATAATCCAACAATCCGGTCAAAGGATATAGTCCGGCTGTCCGAGGACCCCCTAATCCAGGACTCCCTCACTAACTGCTGCCACTAGTCATGGGAGGGAGCCCCCGAGGCTCGAGGGCGGCACTCCTGAGACTCCGGGGCGTGTACAACCCCACTCATTATTACGTGAGAGTGTCACGAGCGTAGATTCTGTACAGGCACTGGGCCTTGCTTCATAGGCACTGGGTAGAACTTCCTGAGGTGTTGGATGTTCCACGCATTCTGGATGGGGACCCCGTCCTGTGTCTCCAGGCCCGTGGAGCCAGGCTTGGAGACGTGGGCAACCCGAAACGGGCCCTCCCACATGGGTGAGAGCTTGTGCAGCCCTTCCCTGGAGAGCACCCGCCTCGGGATAAGGTCACCCACCTCGAGCGTCCTAGAGCGGATGCTGTCGCAGTGGTACCGCCGCAGCGCCTGCTAGTACCTTGTAGCTCGGAGCGAGGCTTCCCGGTGGCGTTCCTCCCCCAGCACGAGATGCCTGACCTTGTGTGGGAGAACCGCTTCTACTCCGTAGACAAGGAAGGACGGGGTCTTGCCTGTCGGCCTGGTGGCGGTGGTGCGGATGGACCACAGCACGGACTGGAGCTCGTCGTGCCAGCCCCTGCCGTAGGCCCCGAGCTTCTTCTTGAAGGTCCTTTTCTTGGGACCCCTCAGGACCTCTGCGCTGGCATGTTCGTCCTGTCTATTGCTCCTGGGGTGTGCCATGCAGGCATAGCAGATCTGCGTTCCAAGGTTAGCACAATATGTTCTGAAGAGATTGCTAGTGAACCGTGAGCCGTTGTCGGTGATGATGCGGTTAGGGACCCCGAATCGGCTTACGAGGCTTCTGATGAACTTGACTGCAGACCCGGCCGGGATGGTGCGGACAACTTCCACTTTCGCCCACTTGGTGAATTTGTCAACGGCGACATAGAGGTAGCGGTAGCCTCCTGGCGCTTGTGGGAACGGACCCAGTATATGTCGGATTTCGGGTTCCGGCAGACCATTGAGGTTTGAACACTGGGGGGCGCGTGGAGATCTCTCCCCTACCGATCTACGTCCAATCTTCTCGTGTGAACTAAGATGAAAACGATGAACAACACAGGAGACACAAGGTTTATACTGGTTCGGGCCACCGTTGTGGTGTAATACCGTACTCCAGTGTGTGGTGTGGTGGATTTGCCTCTGGGCTGATGATGGACAGTACAAGGGAAGAACAGCCTCGCGAGGGGTGTTCTTGAGCTAGTGCGGTGTGCTCTACTTAGTCTCTACTGGTTTTTCTCTCTCTTCCCTTTTTCCCTCTTCTCCTTTGTGGAGGCTAGCTCTATTTATAGAGGCCCTGGGCCTCTCCCTGAATAACTGAGCGGGAAGGGCGCCAACAATTGGCCATTTTGAAGGAGAACATCTAGTACAAGTTATCCTGACCAAAGGTGGTCTTCGGCTGCCAAAACCACTGGTGACGACGTCATCTTGGGCTCCACGGTGACCTCCATCCGGCCGTCCGGCTGGTCTTGGTCACGTTGCACCGGAATGGTATCCTTTGCCAGATACCTTGGCTTGTGCTTTCCCCCTTTGCACCAAAGGGGAAAGAAGGACCCTGCGCAGGCCGGTGCCCGCCTGGCCTTAATCGTCATGGCTTGCGTTATGGGATCCTTGTGAGGTACCCTTGCATTGATGTATTTGCCTCCTCGCGAGCCTGCCTGGTGAGGCCGCTCTTGAGGAAGCTTCCTGTCGTCCGCCCCGCGAGGCTTGGCCCCTCGCGGGGGTCTTGAGCTTGGGCTGATGAAGATGGGCCGCGCTGGGCCCCCATCTGAGCCACGCCGCAGGATGCAAGTAGACAAGTCTGGGGACCCCCAGTCCCAGAACACCGACAGTAGCCCCCGGGCCCAAGGCGCGCACGGGCATGGCTTAGCAGAGACGCGAAGGGGCAAGCCCGAAGCGCCGCATGGCGGTTGATTGGACGTGGGCGTCTGCACTTCCCACGACGCCTCGGCAACCGCACGACTTGACAAGTCCCTGCATGCAGAGATATGGGTCATGATTACCTGAGGTCGTTGTGCTCGGCGGTTGGCCTTCCTCGGCTATAAGTACGGGGCTGTGTGAGCTCCACCAGTTAACCCTTTTCCATTACTCCTCCTCTTCTTCTTCCTCATCCTTGCTTCCTCTTGCACCAATAGCATCGATCCGCCGGTTTTTAGCTGAGGAGAAGGGAAAGGCCCCTAGAGAGGGTCCTGACCCCTTCCCGCCGAAGAAGCGGCCAATCCTCTGTCACCGGGGCGAGGGCGCCTGGCAGGAGGTGTCGAGGCCGTGGTACGAGCAGCTGCCGCCTGGGTTTCCGCTGCCCTTCTACGCCCGCGTCGTAGGCCCCAGGGGGGAAGGCACCGAGCAACACAGACAGCATCGCCGTCGACACCGGCGAGTCACAATGGTGCGCGTCGTCCCCCCTGGAGTCCACGCGGAGTGCTCCTCTCGCGAGCTTGTGCTCCACGCCACCATGCCTCCAATTTCGTGGATCCGCCTTCCTCCCTCCTTCGCCTTCGATATGCCACCGAGCGGGGCCCTGGAGCTCTGGCTGCAGCACGCCAACTGTGGCACCCCTACAACCGGAGCGGAGGTCGCGATCGTCGCTCCGGGCAAGGTCTTCATGACCCGAGGTTGGGGTGAGATTGCCTGGGTCTGTCGCGTGAACGGCGCCTTGGTGATCCATCTTGAATACGACGGCGCCTCCTTGATGTTCTTCAAGGTATTTGATGCAGAAGGACGCCAGCTGGAATACTGCCCTAAGGGAAGCGGCAGTGGTGATGAACTAGTGAGGACCAGCCCCGCCCATTGGTCCTCCTGCAGCTCCTCGGGCAGCAGCGGAGGGACTGAGGGCCTCAGCGGCTCCCCCGAACTCCTCGCGACCCCGGAGACGAGCGACGACAGCTACGAGCCTCCGAACTCGCGCCGCGCTCGGAATGGGGCAGCTGCATCGGGCTACCGACGCTACTGATCTGGATGGGATTGGCGCCGTCACTGGGCAAACCACTGTTGATGATGGTGTCGCTTGGGGAGGTACTAGGAAGTAGCATCCCTTAAGGTTAGCACCTTTTGTTCCCTGCGAGGAATTAAAGCAACACCCCGCTGGGGCATGTAAGGCGTCTGCCGTGCCTTTTGTAAATACTATATCCTTAATATGAATTGGCGTGAGGTGTCCGTTCTGTTCCGGCTAAGCTCCCCCTTTCTATCCTCACGAGGACTTGGTGCTCTTCGCTGACATGTCCCAGTCCCTAGGCAAGCTTCAGCCGTCGCTGGTATGCCAGGTCGCGATGCCATGGTCAAGGACAGGAGGTGAGTGGCCTGAGGTCCGGTAAGAGCCCCCGAGTTGTGATGCTCGAAAGGTCCCCTTTAGCGCTCAAGCAGTCCTTGCTGGGAGAGAAAGGAAGGTAGCGTCGCCGTGACAGAGTTGCACTGGGCGGGGATTTATCGCTGCGTTAGTCTAGCTCTTGCGAGGGCGCGACTTATCTTGTGCGTCTGATGTTGTTCCTCGGAGAGGCGCCCGGCCCGAGAGGCGGTGGCCAAGGTACTTCTGGGTTAGGCCCTCGCGAGCTTCTTCCCACTCCCCCGCACTTTCCTAAATGCTCTACGTCCTCAGGTCCCGTCCCTCGAGCGAGCTCAGCCGCTGCTGGTATCACAGGTCGCGATGCCGTGGGTCAAGGCCAGGGGGTGAGGGCTGGAGAGCCAGTAGGAGCCCATGAGTCGCGATGCTCAGGTACCCCCCCCTTTAAGGTGCAAGTGGTCCATGCTAAAGAGGGGGAGAGAGAGCTCATGATGCCCCCAACGTTGCTCCTGGAGTAGGTCCTGCACACCAATCATGAGGAGAAACAAGGCATGTCGTTACGGTTGCCGGCCAACCTATGGTCACTCCGAGGGAGCGGTCAGGGCACTGAGGGCCTGGTGAGGTGGCGCCGTGAGGGGCTGCCGCGGCTAGAGCTCGACCACTCGGGTTTACCAACGCTGCAGGGACGGACCCGTGCGCACGCGCCGTGCCAGAGCGAGCGGCTCTTCAGATAGGCGTCGATCGAGCAGGTGATTAGGTCAGGTATGTTAAGCACATAGGAGGATATCCAATTTCAAGCAAGCGCAGGTAAAAGCAACTGCCGCTGGGTCGGGCCCGAGCGGCGTGGGGATGAAGCAGCCCGAGGGGCGCCCCCAACATGGTAAGTAAAGAGCATAAACAAAATGGATACATGCGGCGGGGACGGACCCACGTGGCCTGGGAATGGTGCAGCCCTGTCGGCGCTCCCAGCTGAAAGTAAAACTCTGAAAGATGTCACCTGGTGCTGTTGCAGATGAAGTGATGCTAAGGAAGTGAGCGATGTGCGGTGAAGACGTTGGCCCTCATGAGCCCCTAGGCCCAGGGGCCTCGGGAGGCTCCGGTGGCGCGTGCAGTTCTTCGAGGACCATCGCCACCTCCGCCAGGACCGCGCGATGCCTGACCTCCTGAGCCTCCAGAATGCTCCTCAACAGGCGCTGATACGCGGGGACTGTGCTCGGCATGCCGAAGGGCATGCGAATGTAGCTGTGAGGTGGTCCCTCACAGCGCCCTACGACCGAAGGCCATAGGCGCTCCTGGGATGCAGCTCGGTTGAGCCCTGGTACATCGACGCAGACGCGTAGTCCTCCATCCTCGCCTGGATGTGGGGCCACGACAGGTAAGCGGTGGCTGCCGCGCATGACTCTGGACTCTTGTAGCTCATGGGTGTGCCTTGCGATGAACTCCTAAGGGTTGGTCTCCTTTGACTTGTACCTTCTTGAGGGAAGCATTCTTCAAAGCGCCCCTCCAAATGGTGCCCGAGCGCCTCCCCCGTGACCTTGGCAAGGTCGGCGGCTCTCCAAGTGAGAGCCCCCGAGCCCTGCCTCACGAGGGCGCCGGGCGCGCCTTCCTATGAGTGAGAGGGTGGCGCTCCCTGATCGGGCTCGAATCCTGATGCAATACCTCTGGAGGTGCCTGCCTCCTTGTGGCTCAGGCCAGCTAAGGTATTCTTCTTCTTGAGGGTCGCCTCGGGAGGCCTCCCGCTCCTGTGATCTGGATCTTCAATTGTTGCGGCTTGGAACACACGCTCAAGCGAGCACACTGCGTCCCTTTCTTCACAGGGTACGGTGATGACTCCACCGCTTCCTGGCATCTTGAGGACATTGTAACCATGGTGAGTCACTGCCATAAACTTGGCTAGGGATGGGTACCCGAGGATGGCGTTGTACGACAGGCAGATCTGAGCGATGTTGAAGTCGATGAGCTCGGTGCGGTAGTTGTTGCGTTGCCCGAAGGTGACCGAAAGGCGAACCTGCCCAATTGGAATAGTGGAACCATCGGTGACTCCTGAGAAAGGCTTGGTCGGCTGAAGCTGTTCATACGGCACTTGGAGATTGTCGAACATCTCCATGGACAGGACGTTGAGTCCTGCCCCGCCATCGATGAGGTCCTGGTGACCTTCACATTGCTGATGACTTGGGAGCAAAGCATCAGGAGGATTCCGGCCATTGCCGCACACTTGAGCTGGTCTGCGGAACTGAATGTGATCGCGCACGTAGACCACCTGAGAGGGCGCGTGGCCACAAGCTTGGGAAGGACTGCATTCACCTCGCGAGCAAATTGCTTGAAGATGCGCTGTGACGCTGGGGCCTGGGCGCCACCCAAGATGCAAGAAATTGCACGTGGCTCTTGGAAGCCCCCAGCCCCATCGTCTTGGTGTTGGTCTTCGTTCCTCCTTGGTGGAGGCGGCAGAGGAGGGAGGCCTGCGCTGCCGTGCGGGTGGCCCTCACGAGGCTGGTCCCTCCAGCCTCCCTCGCGAGGCTGGTCCTGCCAGCGGTCCTCGCGAGGGCGGTCATGCCATCCCTGGTGAAGGCCACGGTCTTCCCATCGTCCGCCACCTCTTCCTCCTCCTCGGCCATAGCCCCTGCCATTGTGCTCTAGGCGTCGGCCGATTCGCCCATCTCGCACGGCTCAGAGATCTGGACATTCGTTGGTGTTGTGGGTGTGGAGGTCGTGGTACACGCAGTACCATCCGCCCTTGGATGACTCAGGCTGATCCCTACCTCGCTTGGTGTCCGGTTCCGCTGCTAGCACGACAGCCCCCTTGCACTTCACGTCTTTGGCCTTGAGCTTCTTTTCTTCTAGGTCGGTTGCCGGGAGCTCGAGGAGGGAGAGATGCCCTTCCTCAGCCCTGGCGCACTTGGTTGCCAAGTTGAACAGCTCTAGGGATGTGCACAGGTCTTCATGGATTGCTAGCTCTTCCTTCATCTTGATGTCGCGCACGCCGTCGGAGAATGCTGAGATGATAGCTTCTTCAGTTACCTTGGGGATCTTGAGGCGAGCGTAGTTAAAGTGCTGGATGTACTTTTGCAGGGTTTCTCCTGGCTGTTGCTTGATGCGGCGCAGGTCGCTCACGACCGGGGGCCGGTCGCGAGTGCACTGGAAGTTGGCGATGAAGCGGGTGCGCATCTCGCTCCAGGAGGAGATCGTGTCGGGAGCCAGGTTCAGGAGCCAGGTGCGGGCGCCGTCCTTGAGCGCCATGGGGAACCAATTCTCCATGACCTTTTCGTCTCCGTTGGCGGCTACGATGCCCAGCTCGTAGAGCTGTAGGAACTCCGTGGGGTCCGCTGTGCCATTGTAGCAGGGAGGGAGGTCAGGCTTGAACTTGCCTGGCCATGTGACGCCACGCAGCTCGGGGGTGAAGGCGAGGCAGGCCGCCGTGGCCACCGGCGCCCTTTGCTGGTGCTGGACTTGTTCTTGTGGGTCACCATGCGCCGCCACTGGGAGCAGCGCGGGGTCTTGTCATGGAGGCACTGGGGCGCGACCATGGCGCGCCAGCGCTGGGAGCGCACGAGCACCTTCCCGGGGACGTGGGATCTCTTGGCAGCTCCCTTCTTGCTGTGCAGGCGCCAGACATGGAGGGTCCCGCCCAGGGGCTGCGCGCCTTGGAGCCAAGGCACCTTCTTGGGGAGGAGGCGGCGGAGGGGCCTCCTGATCCTCGCCCCCTGCACGGGACGGAGGGCAACGCAGCGAGAGGGACCGCAAGGGGGAGCCCCCTGCGGCACTGACGAGCTCGGTGATGTGGGCGAGCTAGTCCTCGTAGAGGCCGTCGACGAGGCAATAGTGCAGGAGCTCCCGCGCCAAGAGCAGTGAGGCGTGCGCATCCATGGGTGCGCGATGGGCGTGGGACGACGAGCCAGATGGAGTCAGCGACGGGGTGGCGGTGCGGCCATCCCGCCGCACCGAAGGATGCTGGGATGAGGTCTGCTGCTCGTTCCCCACCGGGCCGGTGGCGGCATTGGCGGGGGCGACGGGGAGCAACGAGGGGGGCTACCGACGGGTGCCGTCTGGGCGACGGGAGTGGCGCGAGTAGCCCGGTGCTCGGCGCGAACCCGACGAGCGTCAACCATGGACGCGATGAAAGATCACACGTGAACAGCGGAAGAAAGATTCCGGCACCCCCCTACCTGGCGCGCCAAATGTTGGATTTCGGGTTCCGACAAACCCTTGAGGTTCAAACACTGGGGTGCGTGCGGAGATCTCTCCCCTATCGATCTACGTCCGATCCTCTCATGCGAACTAAGATCAAAATGATGAACAACACAGGAGACACGAGGTTTATACTGGTTCGGGCCATCGTTGTGGTGTAATACCCTACTCCAGTGTGTGGTGTGGTGGATTTGCCTCTTGGGCTGATGATGGACAGTACAAGGGAAGAACAGCCTCGCGAGGGGTGTTCTTGAGCTAGTGCAGTGTGTTCTACTTAGTCTCTACTGGTTTTTCTCTCTCTCTCTCCCTTTTTTCCCTCTTCTCTTTTGTGGAGGCTAGCTCTATTTATAGAGGCCCCGGGCCTCTCCCCGAATAATTGAGCGGGAAGGGTACCAACAATTGGCCATTTTGAAGGGGAACATCTAGTACAAGTTATCCTGACCAAAGGTGGACTTCGGCTGCCAAAACCACTGGTGATGACGTCGTCTTGGGCTCCACGGTGACCTCCGTCCAGCCGTCTGGCTAGTCTTGGTCTCGTTGCACCGAAATGGTAACCTTTGCCTGATACCTTGGCCTGTGCTTGCCCCCTTTGCACCAAAGGGGAAACAAGGACCCTGCGCAGGCCGGCGCCCGCCTGGCGCCCGCCTGGCCTTGATCGTCATGGCTTGCGTCATGGGATCCTCGCGAGGTACCCTTGCATTGATCTCTCCGCCTCCTCGCGAGCCTGCCTGATGAGGCCGCTCTTGAGGAAGCTTCCTGTCGTCCGCCCCGCGAGGCATGGCCCTTCGCAAGGGTCTTGAGCTTGGGCTGATGAAGATGGGCCGCGCTGGGACCCCACCTGAGCCACGCTGCAGGCCGCAGGCAGGCAAGTCTGGGGACCCCCGTTCCCAGAACGCCGACAGTATATCCAGCCCCCAGACCACGAACGGCCATGAGAGTGGGATAGTCTGGTGGTCCTAAGCATGCTGGTGGATCTTCTTGGCATGGAACTGGCAGGCCTCACAAGATTTCACTAGTTCTACCGCGTCGTTGAGTGCCGTGGGCTAGTCGAACCCGCTGCGGAAAGCTTTGCCGACCAAGGTGCTCGACAACGAGTGGTGCCCGCAGTCTTCGCCATGTATGTCAGCCAGCAACTCCTTCCCCTGTTCCCTGGAAATGCATCGCAGAGTAACATCTTTTGGCCACTTCCTGTATACTGACCGTCCTGAATATAGTACGCCATAGCCTGCCGGGCCACGCGTTCCGTGTCTTCCTCCTTCTCCGGCAACGTGCCTTTCTTCAGGTACGCCTTGAGCTCTTCGATCCACCACCCCTCCCGCGGCTCGAGCGCTAAGACCAGGCATGTTACCGAGGTCGTGCCACAGGTTGGGGCTTGCGAGGCCGGAGGCTGGGGTAGTTCCTCCTGAGATGGCACCGGCTCCGCAGGCGTAGGTGCTGCCGAAGGCTTGAAGAGCCGCTCCTCGAAGACGCCAGGCTCTTGGGGTTGTCGCTTGACTGCTCTTCTGGCGATGTCATCGACATCTTTGTTGGTGCCACGAGGTACATGCTGTAGTTCCAGGCCCAGGAACTACTTCTCCATTTTGTGCACCTCCGCGAGGTATGCCTCCATGTGCTCATCCTTCGGCTTGTACACCTTGTTAGAGAAGTTGACGAGGAGCCGCGAGTCTCCCTTGATAGTGAGGTGCTTCACTCCCAAGGACACTGGCGCTTTGAGGCTGGCGATGAGACCTTCATACTCTGCGATGTTGTTGGAGACCTTCTCGCCCCACTGGAAGTAGAGCTGCACGGTGTAGTAAAGCTTGTCCTAAGTGGGCAAAATAAGCACGGATCCAGCCCCCGCGCCCTGACGTGCGAACGCGCCGTCAAAGTACATGACCCAACCATCTAACGCCTCACTTCCTGGTGAGAGGGATCGGTTCTCGCCTGCTTCGAGATCCGGGGCGTCAGTCCATTCCGCCACGAAGTCGGCGAGCGCAGCCCCCTTGATGACTCTAGTTGTGCTGAACTCTAGGTCATAAGCATCATCTTAAAGAATGGCAATGCACGATCCCCTAGCTTGGAGATGAAGCGTCCTACTGAAGTCACACAGCCTGCAAGCTTCTACATCTCCTTGAGGTTATGTGGTGGGCTCATGTCTTCAATTGCCTTGACCTTCTCCGTGTTAGCCTCGATCCCCCTGTGAGACACGAGGAAGCCCAGCAATTTGCCTGAAGGGACACCAAACACGCACTTCTCCGGGTTGAGCCCCAGGTCCACCTGGCACAGGCTCGCGAAGGTCTCCTCTAGGTCCTGAATCAGAGTTCTTGCCTGCCGAGACTTCACCACAATGTCGTCGACGCAGGCCTCAGTGTTTGTTCCGAGCTGCTGCCCCAAGGCGATTTTGCATCAGTCATTGGAAGGTTGCTCCCGCGTTGCGCAGTCCGAACGGCATGCAGGTGTACCAGTACACCCCGCACGGGGTCAGGAAGGCTGTCTTTTCCTCGTCTTCCACTGCCATCTTGATCTGGTGATCTGGTGGTAGCCTGAGAATGCATCCAGGAAACACAGCAGGTCGCACTCGTCAGTGGAGTCGACAATTTGGTCGATGTGCAGCAGCTGGAACCGGTCTTGAGGGCAAGCTTTGTTGAGGTTGGTGAAATCGACACACATGCGCTCCTTCCCTCCTTTCTTTGGCACAACGACCGGGTTCGCTAGCCACCCTGGGTACCGGACTTCGCGAATGACACCCGCTGCCTCCAGCATGGGAGTTTCCTGAATGATGAAGGACTGCTTCTCTGTGAATTGCCGCCTTGCCCTGTGCTTCACAGGGCTCACGTTGGGGCACACCCTCAGGTGATGGTCGATCACTTTCCTCGGGACCCCAGCCAACTGCTTGGGTTCCCAGGAAAATACTTCCCCGTTCGCCCGCAAGAAGTCCACCAACTCTTTTTCCTGATCTGGGGCGAGATCGGCGCCTATGGTGAAGGTGGCACCAGAGGTCCCATCTTTGTCGACCGGTATTTGCTTCTTCCTGGCTTGACCCTGAGTGAATAGCGGCTTCTTCTTGGTCGGCGCAGCCCCCTTGGTTCCGGACACTGCCTTCTACCGCCGTAGTCTTGAAGGTGAGCTTGAGGGCCGCCACGGCTTCCTTTCTTACTTCCTTGCATCTTCATGAGGTTGTAGGCCGGATGAGTGGCCGCAGTGAACTGGGCCAGCGCCGGGTACCCGGGGAAGGCGTTGTACGGCAAGCCGATGCGGGCGATGTTGAAGTCGATCAGCTCGGTGCGGTAGTTGTCGCATGTGCCGAAGGTCACGGGGAGGCGGATCTGCCCCAGGGGGTCGGAGAAACCGCCACCGACCCCAGAAAAAGGCTTGCTGGGGCGGAGCCGCTCGAGTGGTACGTTAAGAAGGCTGAAAGCCTCTATGGAGAGCATGTTGAGGCCGACACCCCTGTCGATGAGGGACTTGGTAACGGCTACGCTATACATGGTGGGTGTGTAGAGCATCGGGAGCATGCCCGAGCCGACGGTGTTGACTGGGTGATCCCCCGAGCTGAAGATCAGGTCGGCCTTGGGCACCACCAAACCCGGAGGAGCCCCCTACCATGTGGAGGCGGCGCTGAACTGGCAAAAGAACGTCTTGATGTGTTGGTCCGAGGGTGGCGCCAGCGAGCCACCGAGGAGAGCGGCGACATCCAGGGGTGCTGGTCCCCCGAAGCGTGCGATGAAGAGGTCGCGCAGCTCCTCTCAAGACGCCACGGAAGATTCTGGTAGATGGAGCAGCCAGGCGCGTGGCACGCCAGCTAGGGCAATTGGGCGCCAGTTGGCCAGGACCTTACAGTCGCCCCGACCTCCAAGACGGCTTCGTAACGGGGCGACATCTCTGGCTTGAACTTGTGCGGCCACTGCACCTGCCGCAAGGCGGGGGTGAAGGCCCGGAGCCCTCCGGCGCTATGGAGGGCGCTCGTCGATCAAGTCGGAGAAGGGGCGGCGTCCATGGGAGTCGGTCGGAGAGGCGAGGCCGTCGATAGGAAAGGCTTCGATGCACCCCTACCTGCCGCGCCACATGTCAGATTTCGGGTTCCGGCAAAACCCTTGAGGTTTGAACACTGTGGTGCGCATGAACATCTCACCATCTCTAGCTCGCACACTCAACGATCTCATGGCCTCACTCGATGAACCCAGAGAACACGAGACACAACATTTATACTGGTTCGGGCCACCGTTGTGGTGTAATACCCTACTCCAATGCGGTTTGGTGGATTGCCTCTTGGGCTATGGATGAACACTTACAAGGGAAGAACAGCCTCCTGAGGAGAGGTGTTCTTGGGCTTGGTGAGCTTTTGTGAGGCTAAGGATGGAATGGCTCCGATCCAAGATCATATCGATCCCCGGCTATGGTGGTGGCTAGTCCTATTTATAGAGGCCCTGGTCATCTTCCCAAATATTGAGCGGGAAGGGATCCCACAAAAGCCAAATTCAACGACAGAAACTAATACAAGTTATCCTAACAAAAGTAGTCTTCGCCTGCCAAAGGCTCTAGTGGTGACGCCGTCTTGGGCTCCACGGTGACCTCCGTCCTGCCGTCTTGGTCTTGGTCTTGTTGCACCGATATGGAAACCTTTCCCTGATGCCTAGGAACTCCTCGCCTGCGCTTGCCTCCTTAACACCAAAGAGGAAACGAGGACACTATGGGCGGTGGCACCCGCCTGGTCTTGATCGTCACGGCTTGCATCATTGGAACCTCGCGAGGTTCACCTTGCCTTGATATCTCCGCTCCTCGCGAGCGATCCTGGTGAGGCCGCCCCTGAGGAGGTCTTGCGTCGTCTTCCTGGCGAGGCTTGGCCCCTCACGAGCATCTTGGGTGTCTGCTGGTGAAGATGGGCCGTACAGGGCCGCTGGAGGAGCCATGCCGCGGGCCGCAGGCAGGTAAGTCTGGGGACCCCTATTCCTTGAACACCGACAAGGTTGTCTAGTTTACAATCCTGTTGAGAAAACCTGGCAGCCATCTTCACTTGGTCATACACCAGGCTGACCGGAATTTCCTGTCCATTGGATCCTCGAAGTCCGACTCGTGCCATATGAATTGGATCAAGTCCTGTGTACCGTGTGTTCACCATGGCCCAGGCTTCCCGAGCACCTTCTCGGCAGGTTGATATCTTCCATAGCCCAAAACGGCACCGAGCTCCCTTGAATAAATTAACGAGTTCCTCCATACTTCCTAGAGGAGAATCGGCTATCCATAAAGCCTTAGCGATGTTTCCTTCAGGCATACTGAATATGCCGCCTCTCATCTTTCAGTTCTCCTTCAAGGCGTCTGCCAGTTTGGCTCGCACGTCTTTCAGCTCTTCACCTAGCTGGGTGTTGGCATCCTGCAGCTTGTTCTTCTCATCCCTGGTCTGTGTCAGTACAAGCTAACCCGCGGCCTCTTGCCTTTCGGCATGTTGTTTAGCCACCTGTGCGGCCTTCAGTTTCTCTTCCATCTGATCCAACGATCCTGCCACCATAAATACAACCATGTTTATTTTAATTAACATTAATGGAACATGATTATATTTTCTGGACAGAAGGGGACATTACTAGTCGGTGCCTCTTTGGACTTCTCCAGTTCAGTGCTAACAGTAGTTAGCTATGGACCCTTAGGTATGTTGTAAGCTACTCACGCATCATCGGAAGGGCAGCAAGGTTGATGTAGAGGCCCTTCATGATCAAACCCCCCTCCGACGGAGTACCGCAATAGGACCCAAGATGGGATTTCACGGGACCAAAATCTTGCGGTGGCAGAAAAGTACTTTTGGTGTGCCCTCTGACATAAGGGGAATATTTGGGAATTTATAGTGATGGAGTTAGGGTTGGAAGGTCTCCGAGGGCCCATAAGCCTAGGGCGCCCCCAAGGGCTTATGGCCTCCTCGAAGGTCTTCTGGACTCCTCCCAAAGCGTCCTAGGTTTCTTCTAGTCCAAGAAAAATCATCGTATAGCTTTATTCCGTTTGGACTCCGTTTGGTTGATTTTCTGTAAAAGCAAAAACAAGGAAAACATAATCTGGCATTGGGCACTATGTTAATAAGTTAGTCCCAAAAATAATGTAAAATAGCATATTAATGCATATAAAACGTCCAAAATAGATAATATAATAGCATGGACCAATAAAAATTATAGATATGTTGGAGACATATCAAGCATCCCCAAGCTTAATTCCTGCTCGTCCTTGAGTAGGTAAATGATAAAAACAGAATTTTTTATGTGGAATGCTACCTAATATATTTATCAATGTAATTCCTCTTATTGGGGCATGAATATTAAAATAGGTAAGATTCAAAACAACATTTTAATATTGACATAAAAACAATAATATTTCAAAGCATACTAGTAAAGCAATCATGTCTTCTCAAAATACCATGGCTAAAGGAAGTTATCCCTAAAAAATTATAAAGTCTTCTCATGTTCTATCCTCATCACACAAAATATTTATCATGCACAACACCGATGACAAGCCAAGCAATTGTTTTATACTTTTAATGTTCTCAAGCCTTTTTCAACTTTCACGCAATACATGAGCATGAGCCATGGATATAGCACTATAGGTGGAATAGAAGGTGATTGTTAGGAGAAGACAAAAGGGAGAAATTCTCACATCAACTTGGCAAATTAATGGGCTACGGAGATGCCCATCAATTGATATTGATGCAAGTGAGTAGGGATTGCCATGCAACGGATGCACTAGAGCTATAACTGTATGAAAGCTTAAAAGAAAACTAAGTGCGTGTGCATCCAACTTGCATGCTCACGAAGACCTAGGGAAATTTGAGGAAGCCCATCATTGGAATATACAAGACAAGTTCTATAATGAAAATTTTTCACTAGTATATGAAAGTGATAAAATAGGAGACTCTCTATCATGAAGAACATGGTGCTATTTTTTGAAGCACAAGTGTGGAAAATGATATTAACATTGTCCCTTCTCTCTTTTTCTCTCATTTTTTAATCTAGGCTCTTTGGCCTCTTTATTTTTTTATTTGGGCTGCTTGGCCACTTTTTATTTTTAAGTCCGATGCCTCATCTCGACTTATGGGAGAATCATAGCATCCATCATCATTTCCTCAAATGTGACAATGCTCTAATAATGATGATCATCACACTTTTATTTTCTTACAACTCGATACTAGAAAAAAGATATGACTCTATATGAATGCCTTCGGCGATGTACCAGTATGTGTAATGATCTAGCTTGACATGTATAAAATATGAAGGGGGGACAAGCCACAAATACTATACGAACTACATGATCATGGAAACCAATATGAGAATGATTGTGCATGCCATAATAAACGGAACAGTGGAAGTTGCATGGCAATATATCTCGGAATGGCTATGGAAATGCCATAATAGGTAGGTATGGTGGCTGTTTTGAGGAAAGATATATGGTGGGTTTATTGCACCCGCAGAAGTTGCGGGGTACTAGAGAGGCTGGCAAGGGTGGAAAGGGTGAGAGTGCGTATAATCCATGTGATGCGGGAAACCCCGGCCACCTATGGGACCAGATGGCCCCTTGCTAGTTTGGCAGGGGGGTGCCGCGTTGCACAACGAGCAGATGAGCGTGGGGTAGCACGGGAGAGATCACAAAGACATTTTTTCCCAGGTTCGGACCACCGCGAGGCGTAAAACCCCAGTCCTTCTTTTGTGGATTGATGGTGGAAAAGTGGTGGTGGGGCGTAGTACACTTTCCTGGCAGGGGTTTCCTTAGGGCGGTAGTGGCTACGCACGTATGCGGGTGTGAGTTATCGAACCTTCTAACCCCTTCTACGGTTGCCATGGGCCTCCTTTTATAGATCAAGGGGTTGCCACAATGGCAAAGCAGTCATTATGCACTGATAAGATAGCAAATAGTGCTATCATACCTAACTCTGCAGGCTGAGAAGGTGCATTCAATGCACCGCTCAATGTCACATCGCTAATTGCCCGGCAAGGCTTGTCGGGCTATCTCGCCAGCTCCACTCCTGCTTGCTTGACACGTCGCAGGACGGGTGTCATCTGTAGGTATTTCTTGTCGGGAGAGGCTTCCATGTGGCGAATGGCTGCCATGTGGCGAATGGCTGCCATGTGAAGAATGGCTGCCACTTAGTCACTTTGCATCTTGACACCCCATTGCTTGATGACGTGGGCTGTGGCGGAGTAGTTGGTGATGTGGTTTTGCTTCCGTGTGTCCGGGTAGGCCCTGCCGGGACGTCTTGGACGTCTTCTTCCAAGGGTGGTCTCGCCCCTTGCCGAGCTCGCCTTCCCAGCAAAGGAGGCCCTTCTCTTGATGGTGTCTTGCTTCTCTAGCTTGAACTTGGTCCTCTCATCTTCGGTTGGTGCTTCAATCTTGTCCCCATGCCTGCGCATAGTCTAGGCGACAGACCCAGGGTTTTTTGCACCGAGATAAGCCCCTGGGCCTGCCCCGAACGCACTGCCGAGCATCGTCGGGGTAGGACCTAATAAGTACACAGGCGGGGTTGCTGAAGAGGCTGGTCTCTTGTGGTATTCTTTGCTTCTTCATTAGCCTTTATTTCGGGCCAGTTTCCGGTTTCTCCGCGTGTCGGGCGCAATGTTGTGGAAGAACTTTCATCAAGGCCTATGGATTCTCCTCGCCCCATGATCACGGGGCGGAAACTGCCACTCCACTTACCTCCCATTTTGCACGCACCTGCCATGTGTTCCGCATGCGTTGGGTGTGGCAGGTGGCGAATGCGTAGGGCACGGGGAGGAGTGCCATGGCCGAAAACCGAGCGCTGATGATTGGGGAAGAGGGTCGGCCTTGATCCTCATGGTCATAGAGGGTGGAGAGAGACCGTATTGGAGGGCAGTGATCCCCCTATAAAAAGGGGCAGGGCGGTGCCTCTTCGCACACACTTCTTCTTCTTCTTCTTCGGGGACCAACCTCGTGAGTTCATCATCAGGCTGTACAAGCCCCTGTGCTGCCATCTTCGCCTTCCAACTCCCTTTCTGCGGGAGATGGAGCTCGAACAACCACGCGCTCTGAGGTTGCACATGAGGGGTTGCGGGAACGACAGCATGCGGGTTGATTTCGACTTACCTGCCCCTCACATAATGTACCTCCGCCGTGGCTGGAAGACTTTCGCCCGTGCCCACGGCTTCCCGGAGGGGCACGTTCTCCAGTTCAAATTAGTGGAGAGTGTCCTGCTCTCCATCAAGACCTTCAGGTGCTCGGGAGGTCGCTTTGGGTGCTACACGGAGAGCTCGACAGACAAAGAAAGCTCCTCCTCGAGCGGAAGCGACGAGGAGGACAGTGACGGCAATGACGACGGCAGCGGGTGGGAGAGCAACGACTCTGACTCCGGTTGATAGCCGCCCGCACCATCCTCATCAGGCGGTAGCACCATCATCTGCATCTGCATCTCCATCCCAGCAGTGCAATTTGCCGTGGAGTTGGATGCAGAGGTGGGGACAGTGCACCCTAGCTCCTCCAGCAGCCTTCCAGCTAGGCCCTGACAGGCTTCCTCTCAGGCTGCAGCTCCATTAGCCCTGCCGCATCCTGTTGGCCCTGGTGGCGCTGGCCGATGGGTTGCCTCTGCCATGCTCTCCATCGACGTGTTCCTCGGTGCCCCCGCTCCTGTCGGGCTACCTCTCTTGGAGCTCGAGGGGGAGGGATGGGCTCCTGCCCAGGCACTCCTTTCGCCCTCCTTGCCTTCAACGGCCGTGCCTAGGAGGACAGGGACAAGCAAGGGCATCACAGGTCACTTATCTTTTTTTCAATCTTAAATCTGTAGGCACTTGACAAATTTTAATTCAAATAATGTAATCTCTCGAGTCCATGTTTGCGTTATGTAATGCCTATACTTGTATCATCGTATTAATGAAAAATATGAACCTTGCCGGGAACTCGTGCATGTGTACGTCCATGTAGAGGAGTAATGCCTCTTTAGTGTAGATAAACGAGTTTTCCCCGGCAGGCCACCCTACCGGTACCTGTTTTCTTGCCGGAGAACTATGTCTGCCTTGCAAAGTACAAAGGGCCCAGCCCCCTGCCAACTTCCTTTTCCCAAAGGCGATTGCGACCATCCTGACAGAAGCAACGTTTGAGTCAAGGATGGGAGCACCTAAGTCTCAAAAGAGTGGCGAGGTCTCCTTATGCACAAGTTATAGCTTACAGAAAACTAATGAACAAGAGGTAGAACTTATCTGTTTGGCTTGCCGGGGATCAGAGTGTCGGGCAATCTTCTCACCTCCTTGTTCAAGCCAAATTCACGGTAGGAACTTGCAGCTTCATGCAGATGAGAATGAATGCAGGATGCGACCCTCTCTATATGCAAATGCTCATGGAATGCTTATGCAGTGATCTTGGAATACACATGCATGCCTGCAATCTTGGTCGGGGGCCTCCTATAGCCCTTCTTTATTTTCTCTTGCATAGGATCATCGTGCTGGCTTTGTACAAGGGGTTACATGCAGCTAAGGAAACGCCTGTACAAAAGGGTGGCTGCCGGGCACGGCCCAACAGCCATGCCTTATGGGTAGAACTTACGGAGATGCTCAATATTCCATCAGTTTTGCAACTGAGTGCCATCTCCGGTCTCCAGACGGACTACGCCCGGTCTGGTGACTCATACTACCCAGTAAGGGCCTTCCCACTTTGGTGACAACTTGTTTGTACCCTTGGCGGACGAACGCACCTAAGGACAAGGTCACCTTCCTGAAAACACCGGGCGTGAACCCTGCGGCTATGATAGCGATGCAGGGCTTGCTGATAGCATGCAACACGCATAGCAGCCTAGAGACAGTTCTCCTTGAGTAGCACAACGTCGTCATGCCGGTGCTGATGTTGCGCTACTTCATCGTAGGCAAGCACTTGAGGTGACTCGTAAATGACTTCCATGGGGATAACTACTTCTGCCACGTAGACCAGGGAGAAGGAAATCTGCCCGGTACCTCAGTTTGGTGTCATTCTGAAGGACCAGAGAACTACTGGCAGCTCCTCGGTCCACCGCTTGTCGTGCTTCTGCAACATATCAAATGTTCTCGTCTAGAATCCACGCAGCACTTTAGCGTTCGCCCTCTCAGCTTGTCCATTGCTCCGTGGGTGTGCCACAGAGGCAAATGAGATCTTGCATCCGAGGCCATGAACATATTGCATGAAGGCGTGGCTCATGAACTGGGTGCCGTTGTGCATGATGATCCTTGCCAGAACTCCAAAACAGCACACCAATTCTCTCAAGAACTTGATAGCTGACTGATCAGTCACCTTTCTCATGGCAGTCACTTCCGGCCACTTTGTAAACTTGTCGATAGCAGCGAACAAGAATTCAAAGCCCCTGATTGCACGGGGGAAGGGGCCAATGATATCGAGCCCCCAGACAGAAAATGGCCATGATAGAGGGATTGTTTGAAGAGCTTGGTTAGGCAGGTGGGTTTTCTTGGAAACGAACTGGCAGGCTTCACATCTCGTGACTAGCTCGACCACATCTTGGATGGTAGTGGGCCAATATAATCCATGCCGGAATGCTTTCCCAACTAATTCCCTTGATCCAATGTCGGAGCCGCACATGCCTTTGTGTATCTCATCCAGCAGTTCCTTTCCTTCTTCCCGGCAGACACACTTCAATTTCACACAGTTGGGCCTCCTTCTGTACAGAGTGTCATCGACAAGATGATACATATAAGCCCTCTGGGCTACTTTTTCAGCTTCATCTTCGTTGCCGGGAAGCTCTCTGGTTAGGAGGGAGTGGACAATGTGCCTTGCCCAAGTTGGAGCCTAGAGCTCGGCAATGAGGACTAGCAACTACCTCTTGAGCACTATGTTGGATTTCCCCTAATAGGAAATGATGATGCTGCAAAGTAACGTAAGTATTTCCCTCAGTTTTTGAGAAGCAAGGTATCAATCCAGTAGGAGGTTGCGCATGCGTTCCCTACTACCTGCACAAAGCAAATAACTCCTTGCAACCAACGCGATAAGGGGCTGTCAATCCCTTCACGGTCACTTACGAGAGTGAGATCTGATAGATATGGTAAGATAATATTTTTGGTATTTTTGTGATAAAGATGCAAAGTAAAATAAAGGCAAAGTAAAAAAGCAAAGGAAATAACTAAGTATTGGAAGATTAATATGATGAAGATAGACCCGGGGACCATAGATTTCACTAGTGGCTTCTCTCAAGAGCACAAGTATTTTACGGTGGGTGAACGAATTACTATTGAGCAATTGACAGAATTGAGCATAGTTATGGGAATATCTAGGTATGATCATGTATATAGGCATCACGTCCAAGACAAGTAGACCAACTCCTGCCTGCATCTATTACTATTACTCCACGCATCGACCGCTATCCAGCATGCATCTAGAGTGTTAAGTTAATGAAAATAGAGTAACGCCTTAAGCAAGATGACATGATGTAGAGGGATAAATTCATGCAATATGATAAAAACCCCATCTTGTTATCCTCGATGGCAACAATACAATACGTGCCTTGCTGCCCCTACTGTCACTGGGAAACGACACCGCAAGATTGAACCCAAAGCTAAGCACTTCTCCCATTGCAAGAAAGATCAATCTAGTAGGCCAAACCAAACTGATAATTCGAAGAGACCTGCAAAGATAACCAATCATACATAAAAGAATTCAGGGAAGATTCAAATATTGTTCATAGATAGACTTGATCATAAACCCACAATTCATCGGTCTCAACAAACACGCTGCAAAAAGAAGATTACATCGAATAGATCTCCACAAGAGAGGGGGAGAACATTGTATTGAGATACAAAAAGAGAGAAGAAGCCATCTAACTAATAACTATGGACCCGAAGGTTTGAGGTAAACTACTCACACTTCATCGGAGAGGCTATGGTGTTGATGTAGCAGCCCTCCCTGATGGATACCACCTCTGGCGGAGCTCTGGAACAGGCCCCAAGATGGGATCTCGTGGATATAGAAAGTTACAGTGGTGGAATTAGTGTTTTGGCTCCGTATGTGATTGTTTGGGGGTACGTAGGTATATATAGGAGGAAGGAGTACGTCGGTGGAGCAACACGGGGCCCACGAGGGTGGAGGGCGCGCTTAGGGGGGTTAGGCGCACCCCCCTACCTTGTGGCCTCCTCCTTTGTTTCTTGACGTAGGGTCCAAGTCTCCTGGATCATGTTCGGTGAGAAAATCACGTTCCCGAAGGTTTCATTCCATTTGGACTCCGTTTGATATTCCTTTTCTTAGAAACCCTAAAATAGGCAAAAAAACAACAATTCTGGGCTGGGCCTCCGGTTAATAGGTTAGTCCCAAAAATAATATAAAAGTGTAAAATAAAGCCCAATAATGTCCAAAACAGTAGATAATATAGCACGGAGCAATAAAAAATTATAGATACGTTGGAGATGTATCAAGCATCCCCAAGCTTTTGTTTCATACTTTTGACATTCTCAAAACTTTTTCAATCTTCACGCAAATACATGAGCGGGAGCCATGGATATAGCACTATAGGTGGAATAGAATGGTGGTTGTGGACAAGACAAGAAAGGAGAAGATAGTCTCACATCAACTAGGTGTATTAACGGGCTATGGAGATTCCCATCAATAGATATCAATGTGAGTGAGTAGGGATTGCCATGCAACGGATGCACTAGAGCTATAAGTATATGAAAGCTCAAAAAGAAACTAAGTGGGTGTGTATCCAAATCACTTGCTCACAAAGACCTAGGGCAACTTGAGGAAGCCCATCATTGGAATATACAAGCCAAGTTCTATAATGAGAAATTCCCACTAGTATATGAAAATGACGAAATGAGAGAGTCTCTACTATGAAGATCATGGTGTTACTTTGAAGCACAAGTCTGGTAAAAGGATAGTAGCATTGCCCCTTCTCTCTTTTTCTCTCTCATTTATTTATTTATTTATTTATTTGGGCCTTTTCTCTTTTTATGGCCTCTTTTCTCTCTCTTTTTTTCGTCCGGAGTCTCATCCCGACTTGTGGAGGAATCATAGTCTCCATCATCCTTTCCTCACTCGGACAATGCTCTAATAATGATGATCATCACACTTTTATTTTCTTACAACTCAACAATTACAACTCAATACTTAGAACAAAATATGACTCCATATGAATGCCTCCGGCATTGTACCGGGATATGCAATGACTCATGAATGACATGTACGAAAGAATTATGAACGATGGCTTTGCCACAAATACGATGTCAACTACATGATCATGCTAAGCAATATGACAATGATGGAGTGTGTCATAATAAACGGAACAGTAGAAAGTTGCATGGCAATATATCTCAGAATGGCTATGGAAATGCCATAATAGGTAGGTATGGTGGCTGTTTTGAGGAAGTTATATGGTGGATGTAAGATACCGACGAAAGGTGTGCGCTATTAGAGAGGCTAGCAATGGTGGAAGGGTGAGAGTGCGTATAATCCATGGACTCAACATTTGTCATAAAGAACTCATATACTGAGTGCAAAAATCTACAAGTTATCAAAGAAAAGTATTAGGTGCATGCTCCTAGGGGGATAGATTGGTAGGAAAAGACCATCGCTTGTCCCCGACCGCCACTCATAAGGAAGCCAATCAATAAATAAATCATGCTCCGACTTCATCACATAACGGTTCACCATACGTGCATGCTACGGGAATCACAAACTTTAACACAAGTATTTCTCAAATTCACAACTACTCAACTAGCACCACTTTAATATCACCATCTTCATATCTCAAAACAATTATCAAGCATCAAACTTCTCATTGTATTCAACACACTCATAAGTAAGTTTTTACTATTCTTGAATACCAAGAATATTAGGATTATTTAAGAAAATTACCATGCTATTTAAGACTCTCAAAATAATCTAAGTGAAGCATGAGAGATCAATAGTTTCTATAAACAAATCCACCACCGTGCTCTAAAAGATATCAGTGAAGTACTAGAGCAAAACTATATAACTCAAAAGATATAAGCGAAGCACATAGAGTATTCTAACAAATTCCATATCATGTATGGCTCTCTCAAAAGGTCTGTACAGCAAGGATGATTGTGGTAAACTAGCAAATAAATACTCAAATAATAAAAGACGCTCCAAGCAAAATACATATCATGTAGTGAATAAAAATATACCTCCAAGTAAAGTTACCGATAGAAGTAGACGAAAGAGGGGATGCCTTCTGGGGCATCACCAAGCTTTGGCTTTTAGGTGTCCTTAGATTATCTTGGGGGTCCCATGGGCATCCCCAAGCTTAGTCTCTTTCAACTCCTTGTTCCAAAATCCATCAAATCTTTACCCAAAACTTGAAAACTTCACAACACTAAACTCAAAGTAGAAAATCTCGTGAGCTCTGTTAGCGAAAGAAAACAAAAGACCACTTAAATGTACTGTAATGAACTCATTATTTATTTATATTGGTTTTAAACCAACTGTATTCCAACTTCTCTATGGTTTAAACTATTTTACTAGCCATAGATTCATCAAAATAAGCAAACAATACACGAAAAACAGAACAGTCTGTAGTAATCTGTAGCTCGCGCAAGATCTGGAAACCCAAAAATTCTAAAATAAATTGCTGGACATGAGAAATTTATCTATTAATCATATGAAAAAATAATTAACTAAATATCACATTCCAAATAAAAATGGCAGCAGTTCTCGTGAGCGCTAAAGTTTCTGTTTTTTACAGCAAGATATCAAGACTTCCCCAAGTCTTCCCAACGGTTCTACTTGGCACAAACAGTAATTAAACACAAAAAACACAAATAAAACAGAGGCTAGATAAATTATTTATTACTAAACAGGAGCAAAAATCAAGGAATAAAAATAAAATTGGGTTGCCTCCCAACAAGCGTTATCGTTTACGCCCCTAGGTAGGCATAAAAAGCAAGGATAGATCTAGGTATTGCCATCTTTGGTTGGTAATTCTTCAATGAGGCATCTACCATCTTTAGGAATTTCTTTCTTTGTAGTTATTATCAAACTTTTAGGCACAAGATCGAAAAATTCATTTGTAACAAATGGTTCCTTAATGATAGCAACAAGATTGGGATGAATACTTATAGATTTGAGATCCGCAGTTTCCTTACTAGAGGGTTCACTCTTATTTTTAGGAACATACATAAGCTTGGCAATTTTAGTTGGAGGACTTGGAGTATTCTTTACGGAAGAAAAAGCGGTTCCCAAGTTGGTAATGATACCCTCAAGTTTATCGATTCTAGTGGAATCATGATTTATTTTCTCATTAACTATGGGTTCCTTCTCTTTAATATTTTTCAAAGTGACTCCTACTTTAGATCCATATTGAGAGATTCGGTTGTGGATCTTTTTATCCAAATGTTCAATGGACTCTACGGTAGCAACCTTATTTTCAATAATTTTGAGCCTTTGCATTACTTGCTCCAAAGTTAATACAATTCCATTAACCGAAAGAGGTGGTGAGCCAAATAAATCTATCATAGAATTATAAGAATCAAAAGTGTGGCTACCCAAGAAATTCCCTCCGGTAATGGTATCAAGGACAAATATGTACCAAGGAGCAACGCCTACATAAAAATTGCGAAGAAGAACGGAAGTAGATTGCTTCCTGGTAGATCTATTTTGAGCATTGCAAATTCTATACCAAGCGTCTTTTAGATTTTCTCCCTCCCTTTGCTTAAAATTTAGAACTTCATTCTCGGGAGACAACGGAGAACATAGAGGACTCATCATAACGACAAGTAAACTGAAAAGAGGAAAATAGAGAAAGAGAGGGAGGATAGAGAGAGAGGGCGAATAAAATGGCAAGGGTGAAGTGGGGGAGAGGAAAACGAGAGGCAAATGGCAAATAATGTAATGCGGGAGATAAGGATTGTGATGGGTACTTGGTATGTTGACTTTTGCGTAGGCGCCCGAAATGGCTCGTCGTTGGAAGTCAAATCTTGACTTGCACAATCCTCCCCGGCAACGGCGCCACAAATTCTTCTTGCCATCTGTTCAGCACTGCGTTGGATTTCCCTGAAGTGGAAAGGATGATGCAGCAAAGTAGCGTAAGTATTAACCTCAGTTTTTGAGAACCAAGGTATCAATCCAGTAGGAGGTTGCGCGCGCGTCCCCTAGTACCTGCACAAAGCAAATAACTCCTCACAACCAACGCGATAAGGGGTTGTCAATCCCTTCACGGTCACTTACGAGAGTGAGATCTGATAGATATGATAAGATAATATTTTTGGTATTTTTGTGATAAAGATGCAAAGTAAAATAAAGGCAAAGTAAAAAAGTAAAGGAAATACCTAAGTATTGGAAGATTAATATGATGAAGATAGACCCGGGGACAATATGTTTCACTAGTGGCTTCGCTCAAGAGCATAAGCATTTTACGGTGGGTGAACGAATTACTGTTGAGCAATTGATAGAATTGAGCATAGTTGTGAGAATATCTAGGTATGATCATGTATATAGGCATCACGTCCAAGATAAGTAGACTGACTCCTGCCTGCATCTACTACTATTACTCCACTCATCGACCGCTATCCAGCATGCATCTAGAGTATTAAGTTAATGAAAGTAGAGTAACGCCTTAAGCAAGATGACATGATGTAGAGGGATAAATTCATGCAATATGATAAAAACCCTATCTTCTTATCCTCGATGGCAACAATACAATACGTGCCTTGCTGCCCCTACTGTCACTAGGAAAGGACACCACAATATTGAACCCAAAGCTAAGCACTTCTCCCAAGGCCGCAGGCTGTTGGGGCCCGCGGCGCTTCGCGCTTGCCCCATCGCTTCCCTGCTAGGCCAAGCGGGGTGCGCCTTGGGCTCGGGGGCTACTATTGGCGTTTTGGGAATGGGGGTCCCCAGACTTGCCTGCCTGCCGCCTGCGGCGTGGCTCAAGTGGGGGCCCAGCGCGGCCCATCTTCATCAGCTCAAGCTCAAGACCCTCGCGAGGGGACATGCCTCACGGGGCGGACGAGCGGAAGCTTCCTCAGAGGCAGGCTTGCGAGGAGGCGGAGAGATCTGTCACAGCCCTAGATCAGTCTTTGTTTGTCTTTGCTTGATGATCATGTCATCATCTTTAAATTCAAATGAATTTGAATTGGGGATGTTTAAACCCTAGCATCAAATGGAATTCAAATAGGTTCAACTAAAAGTATTTTTCAATGATTTCAAAATGCTCTTTAAAAATGTTCATCATTTCTGGATCAAGGTGGAAGCATCTACCAAAAATGGTTAACATTTTTTCAGGACATATTTGGACTTTGAATTAATTCAAACATATTTGAATTGGAGCTATTTAAATGCTATATATATTTTGGATGCTCCAAAAATGCTGGAAATTGTTAAGGGTCACTGGAATAATTTAGTAAGCACCCATAATTATTTCCAGGATTTTATGAATTGGTTTATTATTATTACTATATCAAAACAGAGCAGAAGAAATAGAAAATAGAAGAAGAAAACCCACCTGGCCTTACCTGTGCGGCCCACTTGGCGGCCCGACAACCGGCCAGCCCAGCTCCTCCCCTCCTTCTGTCTTCAACCTCCTGCCAGTAGGCAGGAGGGCGTGTGTCCCCGGCGTGCACACACGCGCGAGGCCACCTCCAGCCTGCCTGCTCGCTCTGGACGGCTCTGGACGTCGCCACGCAGCCCCTGGTCCTCTCCCTCGCTCCCCTCGTCCTTCCCGTCCCCTGGATCCCTCTCTCTCTCACAACCGAGCGGGGCTAGCCGCCACCGACGTCTACCACAACCATCGCCTCCCCCTCGTCCCTTCGACGTAGCCAAGAGCTTCGTCTCGACGCCCTCGTCATCTACACCAAGTCACGTGATGCGGGGCGCACTGCATCACCACCGTCTTCATCGTCTTCAACCTCCGGCCCCGAGATCGCCAGCGATCCCGCGCTCGCCTCAAAGCCTCCCCGAGCCCACTGACCACCCCTGCAGACTCGCCGTGAGCTCCTCTTCGTTTCCCCTCCGTCCTTTTGCTCGATTTCGTGCCGTAGCCATCGTCCCTACCAACCCGAGCACCGTCGCCCGCCATGGACGTCGAGAAGGGCCTTGCCGTGTCCTTGCGCTCGAACCCATGCACCTCAATTCCTCCTGGACCGCCCAAGATCCTACCGTGCTCCTCAAATCACTTGCTAACGCGCAGCAGCCCTTGCGCCGAGCAGTCGTAGATCCAGCCGCTGCACTTGCCATCGCCGCCGTCGCTGTACTGCACCCCAATTGTTGCCGCTGGATGCAATGGATGCGCGTGAGCGTGGGTGTCTCGTAGAGCCCCTTCGCCACTCCTTTGGTCAGCAGGAGAGCGAACCCGATGCCCTTCGCCGTCTCTGGCTCCGCCGGCGACAAGCCGCGGGTCAACGCCAGTGAGTTGACCCGTGTTTGACCCGTGTTTGACCCCCCCAGGGTCACTGACGCATGGGCCCGCCCTGTTAATTTTTAGTTAGGTTTAGTTTAGTGCTAATTATCTTAGATTAGCGCTTAATCTAACACTAACTAACTCTGTTAAGTTAGTGATGACACTGACACGCGGGACCCACAGGTCTGGTTTAACCTGCACCGCCCCCGTTGACCTGCTGATGTCACAGTGATGTAGTGCTGAAGCAGTAACTCTTTTTCTGGATTTATTCTTTTACAGGAAATTCCAGAAAATAGCCAAAACTTCTAAAATTAATAGAAAATTATCTATAGCTCCAAATGAAATAAATTATATATGAAAAATGATCAGAAAAATCCAATCTATCCATCTGCACTGGTATCATGCATGTTTAGGCAACTTAAACCTGCTGTTTATATCAAAACATGATAATGCACTTATGAAAGTCATAGTTTGAATTTGAAATTGAACCTTGAGTTCAAAATAACTCAAACCCATCTGGTTTTAGTGGCATTAGCCCAAGATACTCATTTTGCCATGTCATGATCATGCATCATATTGTGCATTTCATTGATTGTGTTTCCTTCTTTTTTGCCGGAAGTTGTCCCCTCTCGATATACGTGGTTTCGACGATGAGTTCGATGACACCGATGAAGAGCTATACTATCTTCAGAATTGCCAGGCAAGAAACCCCCCCCCCCCTTGTTCATTCTAATACAATCCCACTCTCTTGCTCCTGCTCTCTTTTACTGCATTAGGACAACAATGATTCATCTGTTACTTGCTGCGGTAGCTGAACCCCTTTATCCTTTGCATGACCTGTCATTGCCACAGTAAATAGATGAAACCCACTAGCATGAGTAGGAGTTGTTTGAGCCCTGGTGTGCCTACTCATTCATGCTTGTTTGTCATGCCTGCTATGCTTAGAGTTATGTCAGGTCTGATTCATCGGGGTTGAATTGGAACAGTGATGAACATGTCCTACTGTGTGTGAGCTAAGGTGTGAATACGATTTGGTAAAGGTAGTGGTGAGAGGCCATGTAGGAGTACATGGTGGGTTGTCTCATTGAAGCCATCTTCAGGAATTGAGTTCTGTGTTTGTGATCCATGAAACAGTTACTACCACGCATTGGGCCCGAAACCAATGGACCCTCTCGGCTTCTTGATCACCCTTGTCCTCTGTCCAAGAGTTACAAGTAGTTTCTGGTGTTTGTAGTATGCTGGAGGCCGTGGGCAGCGTTGACCGGAGGGGTGGGCTGTGATGCGGTAGGCACGTGGCCGGGCATGCCGGGCGCCCGTTTGGTGTCTCGGAACCCTGTACACATCGTTCGGGGCCGTATGTGGAAACCTCGGCCGGACTCCCTGCGGACGAAACCTGAATAAGTGATAAACCTGGACTAGAGACTCGAGTGTTTAGGTAGGCCGTGGCCGACACCCTCACTGGGCTTCCGCTTGAAGGTTGTCGAGTACATGTCGTGTAATCGGCGATAAGTGTTGAGAGCATGTGTGAAGAAGTACACCCATGCAGGGTTAACATCATCTATTCAAATAGCCGTGTCCGCGGTAAAGGACTTCTGGGTTGCATGTACAGTTCATAGAAAAGTGAAAGTGGATACTCTAAAATGCGGAAGATAAGCATGAGTGCTATGGATGGCGTTCTCGTAGGGAGACGGGAGCAGATCCATAGTGGTGTATTGAATGGTGAATATGTGGACTCGTGTGCGCCACCTCAAAAGAGTTACTTGCAGTCATAGTTTAGGATAGCCACTGAGTCAAAGCTGGCTTGCTGCAGTCAAACTACACCACCCCTTTGTTGATACTGATCCATATGTAGCTAGTTTTGATGTAAGTCTTGCTGGGTACATTTGTAATCACGTTTGCCTATTTTATGTTTTGCAGAGAGACATCAGTCTCGCTAGTAGTTTCGTGTGGACTTCGACGTTTAGCTTGATACCTCAGCTATGATCTTGTTCCCTTGACAGGATCTGGTAGATAGTAAGGCTTCTCAGCCTTTTTCATTTGTAGTTGTCTGTACTTAGACATGTTAAGCTTCCGCATGTGCTGTGACTTGTATGCTCTGAATGTTGGGTCATGAGACCCATGTTTGTAATTTCTCGCTCCTCGGAGCCTAATGAATAAATACTTTGAGTTGTAGAGTCTTGTTGTGATGCCATGTTGTATTTGCACATATCGAGCATATTCTGTGTATGATTGAAATAATTGGTATGTGTGGGATCTGACAACCTAGTTGTTTATCCTTGATAGCCTCTCTTATGGGGAAATGTAGTCTAGTGCTTCCACTGAGCCATAGTAGTCCGCTACAGCCCGGTTCGCCGGAGTCCTGCTAGCCCAGCACTACAGCTCCGGAACACTTCACTGGCCGACATGTGATTCACTTTGTTCCAGTGTCTGTCCCTTCGGGGAAATGTCACGCGGTGACATCCGGAGTCCTGCCTAGCCTGCTACAGCCCGGGTTCTCAGAGTCCTGTTAGCCCAGTGCTACAGCCCGGATTCGCACGCTGCTGACCGACATGCTCGATGTTGATTCATGTATGCCTGTCGTCGTAAGTTAGTGCCACTTTGGGTTCACGACTAGTCATGTCGGCCGGGTTCTTTGTCATAAGGATGCTAGCGACACTATCATATACGTGAGCCAAAAGGCGCAAACGGTCCCAGGCCAGGTAAGGTGACACCCGTGGGAATACCGTGCATGAGGCCGCAAAGTGATATGATGTGTTACATGCTAGATCAGTGTGACTTAGGATCGCGGTCCTGACAGCATTGGTATCAGAGCCTGACTGCCTGTAGGATTACCAAGACAAACTGGTCGAAGTCGAGTCTAGAAATGCTTTAGTTATATAAGCGAATTGATTGTGGAAGGGAACGTAAGGCTTTTTTTACTCCTTTACCTTATGCCCTCTGATCTGAGTCATCCTCCTCTTTTCTACGGGGATTAATAACTTGGCCTTCTGATCTATCTATTAGGATGACGAGTTACTATGATAGAGACTTATATGATTGACGGATTTGATCCTCAGATCAGTTTCTACTACTTCGTGTGTTCATAGATGGTTTCGGAATCTTGATATTGCGCTTCTGAGTGGTCATGCCACTATTTTGCAAGATGTATAAAATCTTTTTGAGCATTTACAACCGTTATGTTGTCCGAGTCATCCTAGGTTTCTAGATAATCTGATGCATTTGCAATCCTTTCTTTCTGCTCCCGATGTCCTTTATGGTCAGAATAAGCACACTAACCGATGCGTTGAGGTACTTTATTGTCTCGACATATATGTTGGAGCTATTATTATGACCGTAGGTGTTTTAGGGAGTCACCTAGTAATCTAGCAATGATTTGTATCCCCAGTGTGATGATTCTGGCCACCATTCTCGAAAGCATTCTGCGATGCCATTTAGTAGTAGGTATTCTACTCCTGGCTTCTTGACCCAAGATCCACTCTACTTACCTCGTGTTGATAGTGTTTCTCGTACCTTTAGGATATTAGTAATCTTTGTGATAGTCTTCGAGGTCTATGGTATATCATTCTTCCAAATACCATGAACAATCCTTGGCAGAAATTCATTTGAATCAAAAGATCACAACCAGAGTGCTCTTAATGAGTTCTCCATTCTACATTGTGAATCTGCCAGTTCTACCTTTCTGCATGGGTTATCCGGGAGAAATGTTGAGCTTTGCTCAACATACTAACCTATGTATCCACCACTCAGAAAGATATATGTTCCCTTGAGTTGTCCCTCTTCATTTGTATTCCAACCATCATCTATCAATTGATAGTCAGGAGTAATTGTGCATCCGTGTTATCGATGTTTATTATTCCTATGGTCCGTCAAGCCATTCTAGTTCAGAATGACTAGGAGAAACAAACTCCAGTACCTCATCCATTTCTAGGATTGGGTCAAAGCAGTTGTATTCCGCAGATCAAATGCAATCAAGCTTTGATTCTGTTCTACCCTGAAGTATTACCCACTTTTATGTCAGGAACGTCATGAGAATTGCACCTTCTCTTATGAATTCTTGATGCAGTGATACTCTCGCCATCATTGTTCATTCCTCGGTCCCATGTTGCCATAACCGGAATGCGGACAAGTGAACTGTGATGTGTGAAATCGATACTCCTAGCAACCTCGTTGCTTGGTAGTTAATGGACAATATTCTCATTCTTAACGTGTTGGTTATTGAATCATCATTCTAAGATTGATTGTGCTACCTAGTCCATTTTCCTCGTGCACTCTTCAATCAACAGTTGGGACTGTGTCTATCCTTGCTTATTTGATCATATCGTCTTGCCCTGAAAAGCAAGATTGTTCTCGAGCTTAGTAAGATATCGGTGGTTTGTGATTTTCCGAAGATCTTCTCGGAAGTATTACCTGGTTTTCACCTGACCGGTATGTTGAGTTCGTGATTAAATATGTTTTCTTATAAATCACCCCTTCTCCAAGAATCTGTGTTGGATATCCCTGAGCTAGTTGGTTGAGCTAAACAACAACTTGGAGAGTTGGAAGATAAAGCCTGTCTGACTTAGTTCATGTTAATCGATATTTTTGTGTGTGTGTATGTGTGTGTCTGTGTGTGTTGAAGAAAGAAGATATCTCCATCGATTGGTCCTCGTGATCAGTTGTTGGATCTATTGCCTTGTCAAAACCTTGACTTGAGTATGGGCTATCGTCAAGTCAAATCATAACCAACGATGTTCGTAATGTTGTCTTACTCGTGGCTGATCCCTCGAGCATACACCATTACATCTTTTGGTCTGACCAATGCTATCACCGTGTTCACTTGATGGTGGAAGTCCAGTGATATGGAAATTCCGATGAGTTGTTGAGTCCATCAGCAGCATTTTGTCTCCTCCATGATTCGTTTTGAATATCCAGCTAGCATTGGAAACTTGTGTAAGCATTTTTCTTCATGCCCCATTCATGAAGTATCTGTCTGGATGAAAGAAGTGACTTCCTCTGGTTTACGTGCAATCGATGCAAGTTGCCGCCGTGAATTCAAGAAAGTTTATTTTTGCCTCGTCTAGAATCATCCCAAGTTAGTCATGCACGTGCGAAGTGCCCTATGGTTTGATAGGTTGGCCGCCTCCATTCTATATGTGTTCCTAGCACACCAAGCCACTAATTGACTTGCTCAAGGATAAGAAGTTCATCGATAAGTGCACAAGGACTTCGATATCCTCGATGATGGTTCCCCACCTGAGCTCGGTAGTGTTTTATTATAAGACTACCACGTGGTCATGCTTGTCTTGGATAGCATGTTCATAGGTTTGTAGCAGAACCAGCTCATGTTTTGGAGCTTGCTATCGTAGCTCATTCCCCGAGAATCTCACAACGTCATCTCGTCGAATTGCGTTGCATACTTTCATTTTTCTTTCTAGACTTGATCAGTCTGGAATATCCTGACACCAACCAGATCTGAATCTCAGGCAGATACGATGGTTGGAACGTACTCCAAGAACTATAATGTTGGTCTCTCTGTAACCGGTAACGTGGATGTCATGGCCAACACACCTAGCCGGAAGGCCTATTATTGTAGTATCTTGGTTGAAGAAGTTGGTCACCTCCTCATAAGGATCTCGCAGGATCTGCCTCCGTAGTTATTCCTTATGGATTCTTGAGCTTCCGAAGTCCGACATTTTACTTGATGTTCTAGATATCAAACCATATCTATGAATGGATTACGCTAGCACATCAAGGAGAACATTTGAAGAGGAGTGTTGAATATCTCTCGGTCGATCGTCCAGATTTTGTTCCCTTAGCCTCGCTAAGGGAAGGTCTGAGAAGGTGTTATCTTCCTTTGTATCCGCATCATCCATCACTAGTCATCATGGTAGTATGTCGTGTTGCCAGGATCCTTGCCACGGATGTTGGTAGAACCTTGATGAATATGGAAATGCTCAAGTTCTTGAGAGCACGCGCAAGCAAAATCATCCCTTGCGTTGTCTTCAACAAGGTAGTCCACATTATCCATCCTAGTCCGAGTATGCCATTTCTTCGAGCTATTTCAAACGATCAATTGTAAATTTCCTTAAGCTGGTATGAAGAGTTTCAATGATTTATGGATCAAAAGTAATTCTTTTTGCCACTTAAGGGAACAGTTCAATGAGTCACCTTCTCCAAGGTGCCCCGTTACGGGATCATGGCAATTATTTCCTCACCACCTTGACACCATCCACCATCTTTCTAAGCGTGGAATTATTGCCCACCAAATCAAACCCCGTCGTTTGTTATTTCATCCCTCTCGATGTGTTTTGTGTCTCAACTCTAGATGTTTCAATATCTAATTCCATGAGTTGAGATTGTATAGTTCGATCTTTGAGAAGATTAATCCTAGTAGAGTTTCTTTCTATCGTCATTGCATGGATGAAGATCTCAAAAGCGAGGATGTCAAGATCAATGTATGCAACGAATCAACAACCTTATGAGGTGCAACTTGGATCATGAAGATTGTGTTAGCTTTGTGTCCCCTGATCCTCTTACCCTACGCTTGAATCTTGGGACGAGATTCTTGTTTAGTGAGGGTGAGTTGTCACAACCCTAGATCAGTCGTTGTTTGTCTTTGCTTGATCATCATGTTATCATGTTTAAATTCAAATGAATTTGAATTGGGGATGTGTGAACCTTAGCATCAAATGGAATTCAAATAGGTTCAACTAAAAATATTTTTCAATGATTTCAAAATCCCCTTTAAAAATGTTCATCATTTCTAGATCAAGGTGGAATCATCTACCAAAAATGGTTAACATTTTTTTCAGGACATATTTGGACTTTGAATTAATTCAAACATATTTGAATTGGAGCTATTTAAATGCTATATATATTTTAGATGCTCCAAAAATGTTGGAAATTGTTAAGGGTCACTGGAATAATTCAGAAAGCACCCATAATTATTTCCAGGATTTTATGAAATGGTTTATTATTATTACTAAATCAAAATAGAGCAAAAGAAATAGAAAAGAGAAGAAGAAAACCCACCTGGCCTTACCTGTGCGGCCCACTTGGCGGCCCAACAACCAGCCAGCCCAGCTCCTCCCCTCCTTCTGTCTTCATCCTCTTGCCAGTAGGCAGGAGGGCATGTGTCCCCGGCGCGCGCACACGCGTGAGGCCACCTCCAGCTCGCCTGCTCGCTCTGGACGGCTCTGGACATCGCCACGCAGCCCCTGGTCCTCTCCCTCGCTCCCCTCGTCCTTCCCCTCCCCTGGATCCCTCTCTCTCTCTCACCACCGAGCGGGGCTAGTCGCCACCAACGCCGTTTACCACAGCCACTCCCTCCCCCTCGTCCCTTCGACATAGCCAAGAGCTTCGTCTCGACGCCCTCGTCGTCTACACCAAGTCACATGACGCGGGATGCACTGCATCACCGCCTTCTTCATCGTCTTCAACCTCCGGCCTCGAGATCGCCGGCGATCCCACACTCGCCTCGCAGCCTCCCCGAGCCCACTGACCACCCCTGCAGAATCGCCATGGGATCCTCTTCGTTTCCCCTCCGTCCTTTCGCTCGATTTCGTGCCGTAGCCATTGTCCCCGCCAACCCGAGCGCTGCCGCCTGCCATGGACATCGGGAATGGCCTTGCTGTGTCCTTGCGCTCGAACCCATGCACCTCGAGTCCTCCTGGAGCGCCCGAGATCCCACCGCGCTCCTCAACTCACTTGTGAACGCGCAGCAGCCCTCGCGCCGAGTAGCCGTAGCTCCGGTCGCTGCACTTGCCATCGCCGCCGTCGCTGTACTGCACCCTAGTTGCTGCCGCTAGCCGCAATGGATGCGCGCGAGCCTGGGCGTCTCGTAGAGCCCCTCCGCCGCTCCTTTGGTCACCGGTAGAGCGAACCCGACGCACTCCGCCGTCTCTGGCTCCGCCGACGACGAGCCGCGGGTCAACTCCAGCGAGTTGACCCGTGTTTGATCCCCCCTAGGGTCACTGGCGCGTGGGCCCTCCCTATTAATTTTTAGTTAGGTTTAGTTTAGTGCTATTTAACTTAGATTAGTGCTTAATCTAACACTAACTAACTATGTTATGTTAGTGATGGCACTGACACGCGGGACCCACAGGTCAGGTTGGACCTGGACCGTCCCCGTTGACCTGCTAACGTCACAGTGATGTAGTGCTGACACAGTAACTCTTTTTCTGGATTTATTCTTTTACAGGGAATTCCAGAAAATAGCCAAAACTTCTAAAATTCATAGAAAATTATCTATAGCTCGAAATGAAATAAATTATATATGAAAAGTGATCAGAAAAATCCGATCTATCCATCTGCACTGGTATCATGCATGTTTAGGCAACTTAAACCTGCTGTTTATATCAAAACATGATAATGCACTTATTAAAGTCATAGTTTGAATTTGAACTTGAACCTTGATTTCAAAATAACTGAAACCCATCTGGTTTTAGTTGCATTAGCCCAATGTACTCATTTCTCCATGTCATGATCATGTGTCATATTGTGCATTGCATTGATTATGTTTCCTTCTTTTTTGCCGGAAGTTGTCCCCTCTCGATAGACGTGGTTTCGACGATCAGTTCGATGGCACCGATGAAGAGCTATACTATCTTCAGAAGTGCCAGGCAAGCAAAACCCCACCTTGTTCATTCCGATACAATCCCACTCTCTCGCTCCTGCTCTCTTTTACTTCATTAGGACAACAACGATTCATCTGTTACTTGCTGCGGTAGCTGAACCACTTTATCCTTTGCATGACCTGTCATTGCCACAGTAAATAGATGAAACCCACTAGCATGAGTAGGAGTTGTTTGAGCCCTGATGTTCCTACTCGTTCATGCTTGTTTTTCATGCCTGCTATGCTTAGAGTTATGTCAGGTCTGATTCATCGGGGATGAATTGGAACAGTGATGAACATGTCCTACTGTGTGAGCTAAGGTGTGAACATGATTTGGTAAAGGTAGAGGTGAGAGGCCATGTAGGAGTACATGGTGGGTTGTCTCATTAAAGTCGTCCAGAAGAATTGAGTTCTGTGTTTTTGATCCATGAAACAGTTACTACCACGCATTGGGCCCGAAAACAATGGACCCTCTCGGCTTCTTGATCACCCTTGTCCTCTGTCCAGGAGTTGCAAGTAGTTTCTGGTGTTTGTAGTATGCTGGAGGCCATGGGCAGCGCTGACTAGAGGGGTGGGCTGTGATGCGGTAGGCATGTGGCCGGGCATGCCGGGCGCCCGTTTGGTGTCTCGTAACCCTGTACACATCGGTCTGGGCCGTAAGTGGAAACCTCGGCCGGACTCCCTGCGGATGGAACCTGAATAGGCGATAAACCTGGACTAGAGACTCGAGTTTCTAGATAGGCCGTGGCCGACACCCTCGCTGGGCTTCCGCTTGAAGGTTGCCGAGTACATGTCGTGTAAACGGAGATAAGTGGTGAGAGCGTGTGTGAAGAAGTACACCCCTGCAGGGTTAACATCATCTATTCGAATAGCCGTGTCCGCGGTAAAGGACTTCTGGGTTGCCTGTACAGTTCATAGAAAAGTGAAAGTGGATACTCTAAAATGTGCAAGATAAGCGTGAGTGCTATGGATGGCGTTCTCGTAGGGAGACGGGAGCAGATCCATAGTGGTGTATTGAATGGTGAATATGTGGCCTCGTGTGCGCCACCTCAAAGGAGTTACTTGCAGTCATAGTTTAGGATAGCCACTGAGTCAAAGCTGGCTTGCTGCAGCCAAACTCCACCACCCCCTTTGTTGATACTTATGCATATGTAGTTAGTTCTAATGTATGTCTTGCTGGGTACATTTGTACTCATGTTTGCCTATTTTATGTTTTGCAGAGAGACGTCAGTCTCGCTAGTAGTTCTGTGTGGACCTCGACGTTTAGCTTGATACCTCAGCTACGATCTTGTTCCCTCAGCAGGATCTGGTAGATAGTCAGGCTTCTTAGCCTTTTTCATTTGTAGATGTCTGTACTTAGACATGTTAAGCTTTCGCATGTGCTTTGACTTGTATGCTCTGAATGTTGGGTCATCAGACCCATGTTTGTAATATCTCGCTCCTCAAAGCCTAATGAATAAATACTTTGAGTTGTAGAGTCTTGTTGTGATGCCATGTTGTATTTGCACATATCAAGCATATTGTGTGTAGGATTAAAATGCTTGGTATGTGTGGGATCCGACAACCTAGTTGTTTATCCTTGGTAGCCTCTCTTATGGGTAAATGTAGTCTAGTGCTTCTAGTGAGCCATAGTAGTCTGGTACAGCCCGGTTCACCGGAGTCCTACTAGACCAGCACTACTGCTCCGGAACACTTGATTGGCCGGCATGTGATTCACTTCTTTCCTGTGTCTGTCCCTTCGGGGAAATGTCACACAGTGACATCCGGAGTCCTGCCTAGCCTGCTACAGCACGGGTTCCCGGAGTCCTGTTAGCCCAGTGCTATAGCCCGGATTCGCACGCTGCTGACCGACATGCTCGATGTTGATTCATGTATGCCTGTCCCCGTAAGTTAGTGCCACTTTGGGTTCACGACTAGTCATGTCGGCCCAGGTTCTTTGTCATAAGTATGCTAGCGACACTATCATATACGTGAGCCAAAAGGCGCAAATGGTCCCGGGCCAGGTAAGGTGACACCCGTGGGAATACCGTGCGTGAGGCCACAAAGTGATATGATATGTTACATGCTAGATCGGTGTGACTTAGGACTGGGGTCCTGACAAGATCAAGGCAGGGGTACCTCACGAGGAGCCCGTGACGCAAGCCATGACGATCGAGACCAGGCGGGCGCCAGGCGGGCGCCGGCCTACGCAGTGTCCTTGTTTCCCCTTTGGTGCAAAGGGGGCAAGCACAGGCCAAGGCACCGGGCAAAGGTTACCATTCCGGTGCAACAAGACGAAGACCAACAGAGCGGCAGGACGAAGGTCACTGTGGAGCCCAATACGGCGTCATCACCAGTGCTTTTGGTAGTCGAAGACCACCTTTGGTCAGGATAACTTGTACTAGATGTTCCCCTCGAAAATGGCCAATTGTTGGCGCCCTTCCCGCTCATTATTTGTGGAGAGGCCCAGGGCCTCTATAAATAGAGCTAGCCACCACAGAATAGAGACGGACAAGAAGGGACCAAAAAAGAGAGATTGAGAGAGAGGCGATTGAACTCACCCAAGTAGTTCATCGCACCAGCTCAAGAACACCTCTCGCGAGGCTATTCTTCCCTTGTACTGTTCCTCATCAGCCCCTGAGGCAATCCACCACACCACACACTGGAGTAGGGTATTACACCACAACGGTGGCCCGAACCAGTATAAACCTTGTGTACCTTGTGTTGTTCATTGTTTCTAGCTTAGATCACGCGAGGAGATTGGACGTAGATCAGTAGGGGAGAGATCTCCGCGCGCACCCCAGTGTTCGAACCTCAAGGGTCTGCCGGAACCCAAAATCCGACAGGTGCCTCTCCGATGATGCATGAGTAGTTCTTTGTAGACCTTCAGGTCTGTAGTTAGTAGCTAGATGGCTTCATCTCTCTCTCTTGATTCTCAATACAATGGTCTCTTGGAGATCCATATGATGTAACTCATTTGCGGTGTTTTTTTGGGATCCGATGAACTTCGAGTTTATGATTAGATCTATCTTTTTATATCGATGAAAATTACTTGAGTTTCTTTGATCTCTTATATGCATATTTGCTTATCGCCTCGTATTTATTCTCCGATATTTGGGCTTTGTTTGGCCAACTTGATCTATATATCTTGCAATGGGAAGATGTGCTTTGAAGTGGGTTCGATCTTATGGTGCTTGATCCCAGTGACAAAAGGGGAACTGGCACGTATGTATCGTTGCTACTAAGGATAAAACGATGGGATCTATCTCTACATAGATAGATCTTGTCTACATCATGTCATCGTTCTTATTGCATTACTCTATTTCTCCATGAACTTAATACTATAGATGCATGCATGATAGCGGTCGATGTGTGGAGTAATAGTAGTAGATGCAGGCAGGAGTCGGTCTACTAATCTTGGATGTGATGCCTATATAATGATCATTGCCCAGATATCATCATGAGTATTTGAAGTTCTATGAACTGCCCGAAAGTAATTTTTTCACCCACTGCTTTGTTATTTTTCTCAAGAGAAGCCACTAGTGAAACCTATGGCCTCCGGGTCTCTTTCTCATATTATTTGCCTTCGCGATCTATTTTTATTTGCTTTTATTTTCAAATCTATTAAACCAAAAACCCAAAAATACATTGCTGCAATTTACTTTATTTGGCGTTCAATCTATCAATATTTACAACTCTCTCCCGTCCGCGTGCCATTTCTGGCGCCGCTACCCGAAAGGGATTGACAACCCCTTTAACACGTCGGGTTGCAAGTGGTTGTTATTTGTGTGCAGGGGCTGCTTACGTTGTGTTGCTTGGTTCTCCTACTATCTCGATAACCTTGGTCTCATATCTGAGGGAAATACCTACTGCCGTTGTGCTGCATCATCCCTTCCTCTTTGGGGAAATACCAACGTAGCTTCAAGCGACATCACCACTTAAGAACCTTGCGGCTTGACACCGCACTGATTGACGACGAGGGTCAAGATCTATCTATGTAGAGATATGTTGCGATCCTGTGTTTTGGCCCAACGACCTTAATTGCAAAACTGCTTGCCGTATGCCGAGTTTTCTTATAACAACAGCTTCCAGACCAGTCTAAAGATGTCACCGTACGAAGCTTTGTACAGCCGTAAGTGCCGCACTCCATTAAATTGGTCTCAAACTAGATATAGCCATATCTTCAGAATATATCTCATGATGGAGGCTGAGAAACAACTGAAAGAGATCAGAGATAGATTGCAATTGGCCAAATCTCGACAGAAGAGTTATTATGATACAAAGCACCGACAAATCAGTTTTGAACCCGGAAACATGTATACCTCCGAGTCACTCCTATGAAAGGGGTCAACAGATTTCAAACTCGTGGGAAGTTGGCACCTAGGTTTATTGGTCCATTTCCAGTCATGTCTTGAGTGGGCATTATTGCATATCAGTTGGAACTACCCCCTGAATTATCAGACGTGCACAACGTGTTTCATGTTTCCCAGTTGAGGCGATGCATATCGCCGCCTGAGAAAAAGAATGCTATGACTGAAATAGAGTTGGCAAGGGATTTAACATATGAAGAGATACCAATTAGAATTTTGGATCAGATGGAAAGAGTCACTCATAGTAAAGTAAGGAAGTTTTACAAAGTTCAGTGGGAGCATCACACGGAGTCAGAATCAACGTGGGAACGAGAAGAATTTCAAAGGGCACATTATCAAGAATGGTTTTCCCAAGCAACCGAATCTCGAGGACGAGATTCATTCTAAGTGGGGGAGGTTTGTGACAGCCTGATTTTTTCCCTCCTTTATTGGCTTGATATTCATTTGGTTTGATTTTGAAATTTGGAGATTTTGAATCTTTTCATATGGACTTAAACACTTGGGTACCCTTGGCTTTCACCCAAGTGACTCATTTCCCCCTCTAATCATCATTCACTCTCTGGTTCTACCCAAAATAATATTTAGAATATTTTTCTTTAATGAAAAATATTCATTTTCCCCTCCAAAACCCTAGCTAGTTAAATGAGCTCCAAAGCAACCCCAATTTTTCTTGCCCAAAAAAGTCTGAGAAAATTCACAAATATTCTCTGAACCCTAGGGCACCTTCCTGAGCAAAAATATTGTGCCACTTTTTGGAATATTTTTGCTATAGAAAATATTTTCTGTTCTTGACAGAAATGATGGTTTCTACTTGCTCCATTGTGCCTGATTTTTCTTGTGCATCATCACCTTAGTAGATGATTGCTAGCCTCCAAAGCACAGCCTCCAAATCCTAGCCATTTAACCTCAGTAACCTCTCAAAGTTACTGATCAAAACCTTACCAAACGTGTGAAATATTTTCTACTGCACCTAGAGTCAAACCAAATCATGGTAATCTTCAAAACTACCATGAACAACAAGCCAGGCATGATCTTTGGACGTTGGTCGGCCTAAGGGCAGAGTTCACGCGGTGACCATGCATGTACACCATGCCAGCCTGCATGTCGATGCATTCTGAGTGCCGCCGAGCGCTCTGTTTCGTGCGTGCTCGCTTCCCCGACTGCCATGACGTGCCAAACTGCGCCACCATCCTCATCTCAACTCCCTTAACTTCCCCCTGGCACTCGCCGACGCTGGAGTTCTCCGCAGCGAGCACGGGCGCGGTCCGGCCACCATAACAATGCGGTGCGCACTGTGCTCGCCGCCTTCTCCTAGATCTTGTGCTCGTCTCCGTTCGCCCATAGTCCCCATGTGAGCTGTGTCGCCTTCTCCTTTTCTCACTGATGCCGCTCGTCGCCGACCGCAGTGTCCAGGTGTCACCGGCGCAGCCCGATCCACTCCTCGGCACTCGCCTATAAATGGAGCCACCCCCAGCCTCCTCGAGCACCATCCTCCACTCCCACACACTCCACAAACGTGTAGATAGTTGTAGCCCAGCTAGGCAGGCCGCGGGCCGCCGTCCCCGAGCTCGAGCTCGCCGGCGATCTTCTCGGGTCGCCACGGTAGCTCCATCCTCTCCCAGGCCTGGGCGACCCTTCCAGAGCCTCCGCAGCTCTTCAGTAAAGCCGTTTCGACCACTTAGAGCCCCTGGAATCACCGCAGTTCACCATTGTCTTCGTCTCCGGCGACCTCCACTCTCTACCTCCGCTTGCGAGGTCGAATCAGATGTCGTCTGGCCACCCCTAGCTACGCTACTGGTACGGGCAGGTGCGCCTCGATCCCCTCTCTCGATCCGTCCCTCTTGTTTTGGCCAAGGAGCCCTCGTTGTTGGCGTGAGCTCCAACGAAGCCGCGACCCCTTGTGTTTCCTTCTCCCCTCCACCTCACCAGACTAGTGGGGCCCGCTAGTCAGCCACTCAGTACACGCGCGAAGCGATACGAGTGCTGGCGCCCGGAGGCTTTACGCCGTCGACGTCACCCCTAGTTTGTTTTACCTAAATTCAAATTCAATTAATTTCCAGAGAGCTTCAAACAGCTATAACTCTTCAACCATAAGTCCAAATGAATTGATTATTTTGCATTGTGTTCTTTGCAAAGAAATCTAACAACTCACCAAAAATGAGATTTTTCTGAGCTGTCTAGAATTTCTGGTGATTTTCAGAAGGGATCTTGATATTTTCTTCTTGTGCTTAAAATTATTTTCAGAGGGTGAGGCTTGTCTTGAGGATCACCAGAAGGCTTGTGAACCTCATCTGCACTAAGGCAAGCCACATCAACATTTTCATGGTGCCATTTCAATATTTATGATTTTCTGTATTGAATGAAAGAGTTAAACTATGTATTTAAATAACTATTATGTTAATGATATTCTGTTAAGTACTTGTTTTAGTTAATATGCTTGATTTACAGAATGTTTGAAACTAAATTAGTTGGTAAAGAAAATAGGATTCATTTGTGATGAAAAAAGAATAATTTTGTTATGCGTAGGAGTCATTACTTGAAGTTATTTTCTTGCATGAGTAAAATAATAAAAATTTGCTAGCAAATATTCTGTTTAAAGTGAGGATTATTTTAACCAGAAAAGTGGCATGAGTTCTTGATGTTTATGCTTAGTGTGTATATAATTGACTCAGTCATTTCTGTTAATACATGATGCATATGTTAGTGTTGCATTTCATGGCATACTATGACATCGGTTATTTTTACTTTAAGTTGAACCTGAATATAACTCAACTTGAACATATCGTTGGCAGGGTCATGGTGCCTCTAAATCGAGATTTTCCCAGTGCAACCACACTTGCCTTTTGGGAAGGTTATGGTCGGTGCCTCCAACTAGGGAAGGTTATGGGCATGCTCACCCTGGCCCGGTAAGCAGACTTAACCTTGTGTGCCCGTTGTTGACATTATGGTACCAGGTCCCCTTGTGGGATCGTTTTGGCCACGACGGTGGTCGTTGTGTCTTTGGTAGACACGGGGCCACCCAGGACTAGACCAATGGGGATTGTGTCGGAGTGGCCGGGAGAATGTCATGGCAATGGAGGGGTTTCGTTGGAATGTCGTTGGTCCACCCGAATGGGAGTACGAGGCCATGGGTTCCGTGGTGTGGGTACAGTGTGCTACCTCTACAGAGTGTACTAATCTATCGATAGCCGATTCCACGGTTACGGACATGCTCATAGTAGGTCACACCATGGGTAAATGTTTAATAAATTTTGCACACTAAGTTATGAACTTTGCACTGTTGATGATTGTGGAAAGCCATCGAGATGTTCAAGACCAAGTATTGGTCGTGGTTGTGATCGCCGTAAGGATCACGAGATACTTCTAGTCAAGACCATGATGGTGGTATGGTTGTGATCCAAGAATGATCATGGTTGGTAAGCCAGTCCCGAGGGACGTTTATCACAAAAGCATGATCACAACATGTTGAAGTATTATTGCATTATTAATTGGTTAATTATCATGATATTGTTTGCCATTATGATTATGCCTGTTGTGAGCTTGCAAGTAAATCCAATGTACTGACCTGGCGTGTCATGCCAGCTTTCAGGAAAGTCTCGTTGGAAAGGAGTGCTGCTCGAATCTAGATCGTGTCCAAATCAGTGTCCCTGTGCTATGGAGTGTCCGCTACGACGTTGTTCCGCTGCCGCGTAGTTCTTATGATCGAGGCCCCTTGTATGTTCACTAAATAATGTACATATTGTGCAGCCGCACCGTGTGTGCCGCTTGGCCTCGACACCTATTGTAATATAAACTATGATCCTCTAGCATCAATAAAGCGGTTGCTCTCTGTACCAAGATGTTGTGTGTTGCCAGAAGACGTGGTCTCTGGACTGGCAATACAGGGTAAACTGGTCACTCTGAGCCGGGGTTCCACAACGCTTGGTATCAGAGCCGCGCTGACTGTAGGCCATGCTAGACTTCGACGTGTTACCTGGACGGTAGATACGAGTCTAAGTTGAGTGCCGGTAGCAATTGTAGCTCGTGGTTGCATTGCATGCACTTGTTTTATTTTTATGCTAACCTGCTAATGGTTGTGAGTGTAGATGGGTCCGGTGCCATATTTGTGCCAGTTGCAGCCGATGCCATACACGTTGCCGCATCTTCTTCATAACGTGTGGCGTTGGCTGTACCCCCTCGGTGACGACCTAGTGTATCGTGTGTACTGGGAGCGTCTAGCTGACTCAGTATATGAGTATCACGTAGTGGTTACTCCGCGCACCAGTTCCGATTCCAGCAGTTACACTCGTACCTCTCGGAGCGGTTTTGCTTCTACCTCTTCTCAGGTTGTCCAGTTGCTGCATTCGAGGTCCTTGTCGAGCTTCGTTACAATGAGGTCCGAATTCAAAACCACCCAGGTTTCTACTACTATCCTTCTCTGCACGACAATGGTCTTGTCCATTTCTCTATCATTGCTCCGGATTCTGATAGTGTTGCTAGCCATCTTGCTCGTTATATCACTGCTAGATATCTTATGATCCACGAGCTGGCTCGAGAGCTGACTCGTGCTCGCACTACTTTAGCCACTGCTTTAGTCACTACTGGCTCGGCCACTACTCCCTCCTCTCTGGGATTTACTCCTTATATTCCAGCCAGTTCTAGTTCCTCTGTTTCACCGGTTACTCCTCCGAGTAGCTCGGGCACCTCGACGGTGAACCCCCTCAGTGCCCCTGCTGAGTGGGTTACACTTCTCACTAGACCTGTAGCCCCGATGATTCATCCTCCACCTGCCCCTGAGGGAGAGCCCTCTAGGCAGCGTCGTCGTTTTACCTTTAACCCGGAGATTTCCGTTAACCTCGTCAGTTTAGGATCCGAGTCCACTTCAAGAGAGGACACCGCAGCACTAGCAGAGCAGTAGAGCCTCTGAGTATCCGCTGTCGTTGGGATGATGTCCAGATGTAGTAGAACGAGTCATGATGTTTCGTTGTTTGTATGAGAGTAGTTGAACCTAGGATGTTGGTTACATTTCATGTATGAGTCTATGTATAATTATGCTGGAACTCTACTTTATTTGCCGTGTTTTCTTCGTCATTTCGGTTTTTCTCGGGCTTTCGTTGCTGGCTTTTCCCCAATTTATTTTGAATGTTTCTCATCTCGGTTGTGTTGTGTTGGGAAAAATCATAAGAGGATGATGTGGGGAGGCAGCAGTAACAACATTCATGAGGGAACTCTTGTTTGTCGTTCTGCACGGTAGGCAAGACACCCTCCCAAGCCATACGTTCTGCCACCGCCTCCACCGCCAAATCCGCCCTCCACCGAAAAAATTCCGCGAATGTTTGAGGAAAGACAGAATAATGATCCGATTGAAATATTAAGAAGTGTGCAAGCTATGGTTGGTCCGAATGGAAATCAATATGGTCACCACTCCAAGTTGTCAGATTTTCCGAGGACCAAGCCTCACAGTTTCAGTCAGGTTGTTGACCCCTTGGATGCAGACGATTGGTTACGCACCATTGAGAAAAAGCCTGAGATTGCTCGTACTGAAGAAAATGATAAAGTTCCATTTGCAACTCGTTACCTTGAAGGCGCTGCTGCTATATGGTGGGAAAATGCAAAAGCCATGTGGCCTGCTGATGAAGAGATCACCTGGTCAACATTCAAGGAGCAGTTCCGGAAATATCATATCCCTACTAGAATTACGAAGACTAAGCAGCGAGAATTTCTCGTGCTCATCCAAGGAAATCAGTCTATAAGTGAATATTTGCAAAAACTCAATCATCTGGCCCGTTACTCCCTTTATGACGTAGCTACTAAAGAAAGAAAGATTGACAGATTTTTTGGTCGGTTAAATCCGCAACTCCGGAGTAATCTCAGTATCTCTGATTTTCCAGACTTCCAAACTCTGGTGAACAAGGCTTTCATTGCTGAAAGGGAACAAAAGCTTTTATCAGATAATAGGCCTACTAACAATGACCGCAAGCGCAAGTTTGAGCCAAAGAAGGATGGACAACCAGTGCAAAAGGCTCGTACCTGGCAACAAACTCAGGTGGAATATAAGCCCAATTGGCAACATAATGTTAACAAGACCACCACTCAAGTTAAGAATGTCGTGACCAACCCAGTGCACGAGGAGCACCAGCGCAACAATTCTTGCTTCATTTGTGGGCAAAACGGGCATTATGCCAGGCAATGCCCCATGAACAGCAAGGCAAATGCTCTATTCAGGCCACAAGTCAATTATATGGAGTCATGTCCGACCCCGCAAAACCTCACTGGGTACATTCATCACCTCTCCACCGATGAAGCCCAAGAGAACCCCGAAGTCATCATTGGTATGTTTTCTGTTAATAACATACCTGTAGTAATTTTATTTGACTCTGGGCTTCCCACTCTTTTATTTCTTGGAGTTCTGTTGCCCAAAACAAATTTCCTTGTTCGCTTTTGGGCAAGAATATTCCTGTGCAAACCCCGGGATCATTAATCAGGTAATCTGGTCTGCCGAAGTCTGGAAATCGATATCAACGGAGTCTTTTTTCCATCTTCATTGATAATCATTGAGTCTGATAAGTTGGATGTTATATTGGGTATGAATTGGTTGACCCAATATCAAGTCTACATAAACTGCGCGACCCACGAAGTCACTTTGACCAATCAGAATGGGCAGACTACGAAATTCTATGCCCGCAGAAGCATACCCAAGAAAGAAATGGCTTTCACCGATGTGACTGAATTGGAATTTATTCCTGTGGTCAGTAAGTGTTCGGATGTATTTCCCGAAGAATTTCCAGGCATGCCACCCGACCGCGAGCTTGAATTTGCAATAGATCTTGTGCCCGGAACTGCACCATTATACAAGAAGTATTACCGGATGCCCTCATCAGAATTAGTCGAGCTAAAGAAATAGCTTCATGAAATGCTCTAGAAAGGATATATTCGCCCCAGCTCTTCACCATGGGGATCACCTGCTATTTTCGTGGAGAAAAAGGATGGCAGCCTCCACATGTGTGTGGATTACCGTCAGCTGAACGATGTTACCATCAAAAATAAATATCCATTGCCAAGGGTTGATGATCTGTTTGATCAACTCAGTGGGGCCAAAGTATTCTCCAAGATTGATCTCAGGACAGGGTATCATCAACTCAAGATTAAAAAGGAAGATATTCCTAAGACCGCTTTCACTACTCGGTACAGTCTTTATGAATATACAGTTATGTCCTTTGGTCTCACCAATGCCCCTACCTTCTTCATGCATATGATGAACAAAGTATTCATGGACTTCCTCGATAAATTTGTGGTAGTCTTCATTGATGACATACTCATTGTCGGGGGTTGGGTGCGACATATGCCAAAGGATGGCTTATCATGGTGGGAGTGAGTAGAACATCGCCGGTGCCTGGAAGCGGGATGAGGCGTAGACACGAACACCGGCATACTTTACCAAGGTTCGGGGCTCTCCTAGGAGATAAAACCCCTAGTCCTGCTCTGCAGGGTCTCCGCATGATCACTAAGGTGTAAGTGGTACAATGGTGCTCCTCGTGCTATTTGCTGGAGGTGGAAGAAGGCAGGCACACTCCCTCCTCCTCTATGTATGAGTCTAGTCTAATAGGGTCGAACCCTTTCCATGGGTGCCCTGGGGGTTATATAGGCCTACCCCCCAGGGGTACAATGGTAATCTGGCCGGGCGTAGGGCCCGGTCGTCATTCTCTCTGGTCGCCGGCCTCTTGGCCGACAGCTGGGGCCCGCCGCCTATTCTGGTACATAGCCGACAAGCCGCTCCCACCGCATGCGGGTCTTGTCGGCTGCTGATCACTGTAGCCATAATGCTAATGACGCAGGCTTGGTCGGGGAAGTGTGGCTATAGTCCCACTGCCTGGTGGGCAATCACTATTGCCACTCCGTGTCTCATTTGGTTTATGGTGTATGGGGACCGAGGGAGGGATCGGCCGCCTGCTAGTGGCCGGCTCCTCCGAGGTCCGGCTGCCCCAGCCTCCTCTGTCTTCAAGGCTCTGGCTGCCAGATAGGGCCCGCCGCCTGCAATCCGTACCTGATAGGGCTTCGTGGGAACAGGACTCCGCCTGTCAGGTATGACGTATGGGGGAGAGGCAATAGTGTCGCGTCGCGCGGAGATCTCTGCCCATAATGGGGCATTGTGGCCATGCCCTTCCCTGGATTCGGGGGGAAGGCTTACACTATAGCCGTACCCCGTCTTGTCTTCTTAATGGGGACGCAGATTTTGAGGGCACCATGGGCCGACTGCTAGGAGCTGGCCTCTCTGGAGGCCGCCTGCTAGGAGTCGGCCCATGTTGAAGCCGCCTTTCTAAGCATGGCCGTCTTCTGGTAGTCGGCCATTCAGCCAGCTGGCCACCAGAAGGCAGTGCTTCATCTTGCCGTCTCGAGGGGCGCAACCGGCGCCGATGTTTTGAACGGCTCGGGGGCTCGGGTTAGGCTACCCGTGGCCCATTACTCCGACAGTAGTCCCAGAAGCTGGTGAGGGCCCACGGTTGAGGAGCTGGGGAGCCTCAACAGTTTCCTCTTCTGGGTGCCCTGAAGGAGGCTTCGTTCGACTCATGAAGAGCCGGCCGGCGGGAATCGGCTGCGTCTAGTTAGATTTGCTGGGATTTTGAATGTGTTGGTGGGAATCAGGCGGCATGCTTGATAAGCTTCTGTGCCTACCGTCTGTTGCAGGCATGCCACGTGGCACTGGCTGGCCGGGTCGGCCTGCCAGCCCATGCGCATGACGGGATGCAACCGCAAGCCGGGCCCGCCACCACCGGGCCTCGGGCAGCGAGCGGATCCGCGGCAGCCGAGGTAGGCGGTTGGGCTTCTCCGTGTAGTTAAGGCGCACAATATTTGCGCCGTAAAGGTGGGGGCGTGGGGTCGTGGGCACAGTTAATCCCACGTTCCCACACCCACCCCCTCGGCTTCGTAGCCCGTAGGCTATAAGTAGGGGGAAGAGAGGAAGCAGGAACGCACGCGCGCCCCTCCGCCCCACTGTTTCTTCCACTTCTCCTTCTCCTTGCCGCGGCGCCCGAGCCTTGCCGAAGCGCCACCGCAGCTTGTCTCCATCGAGCTCGTCCGTCAGCCCCTCGTCCTCATGGTACATGCCAGTGCCTAGGATGGCTCCATAGTCCATGAGGACCACATCGACTTCCTCCGCCAGACACGGTGGCTGCCCCTCGCAGATTATGTGGGGGTTCATCATGCACCGAAGGGGGAGATATCGCCAGCGCCGGAGGAGGGCGAGCGGGTCATCTTCCGCTCGCACTGCCTACGCGGCCTCGGCCTGCCGGCGAGCGGCTTTCTCTGAGCCTTCCTCGAATTCTACAATCTCCAGCCGCACCACCTCACCCCGAACACGGTGGTGCTGCTGTCCGCCTTCGTCACCTTGTGCAAAGGCTACCTCAGCGTCCTCCCCACCATCGAGCTCTAGGGGGATTTCTTCTACTCCAAGCTCAGCACCATCGTCGCGGGGGTGCCGGCTCAGTGCGGCGCCTTCATTGCGTTGCGGAGGCCAGGGGCCGACAATCCATTTCCTACCATCCCGCTGATCCAATCGGTGAAGTTGTGGCAGTAGTCATATTTTTACATGAAGAACATCTTTGTGGAGGGTGACTGGGTCTACCTGCTGGCTTACGTTGCCGGCCCGCCGAACGGGAAGCGGCCTAACTGGTCGTACCGGGCCAAGGCGATGTCGCCTTCTGGAGCCGCAGCCATCGCACGGCTCCGGGTTCTGGTACAGTCGGAGGGCCTGACCGGGTCCGACTTGTTGTCCGCCTTCATGGCGTGCTGGGTGCTCCCACTCCAGGGGCTCCCTCACATGATAAGTCAGATGAGCGGTCATCGGGATCCAAGCCGGCAAGAGATGCCTCACGCAGAGGTAGCTCACATGGTGAACTACCTTGCGAACTGCAAGCTCATGGAGGAGTGGCAGTTTGGCAAGGAGCCGTATTCCCGTGCCAACCCCCCACCTACGGTAATTTTCCCTTGCTTCTACTTTTCTTCCTCTTTGCCGGGCTCCATTTGTCCAATCTGACCAGCCGGCTCTTTGGATAGAGCGCCCTCCTCCAGCCGGCAGCCGGTGCCGCAGGGTTGGAGCATCGATTTCTCACCGACGGAGCGGAGAGCGACGCAGATGACCCCAACTTGGGGGCGGCAGCCTTGGAGGACGACGCTGAGGGAGGAGGCGGTGCCGTAGGCGGCTCCGGGCTCGGAGCCAGCCTCGAGGACTGGCCAGATGACGACGCGGGGGAAGTCGTCCCGCGCCGCCAGCCAGGCTCTGACCAGCAGGGCGCGTGCTCGTCTGGCGCGGCGGCAGCCCGAGGCAGCACGCATAAGCGCAGAGCCGTGCCGAGCCTGTTCGGCAGTCGGCCGAAGAAACCCAGGGGCTCGGCCGCGGCGACCAAGTGGGATGAAGTGGCTGCGAAAGCTGACCGCTTTCGCAAGGTGGTGAAGACACTGTCGCCGATTTCTGCGTAAGTTCTAACTTCTTTCGTACTTTCTCCGTTCTTGCCAATCTCATGTGAGTCTTCTCTACTTCGTTCCCCTTGATTTAGGGCCCCTCTGACTCTTGAGAAGTTGGCCGCCGCCTCCATCGTGGGGTCGGTGGAGACCTCCACCACCACCCGGCGGATCGATCCGGCCGCCGACCTCCGGGAGGCGACGGAGCGGAACGCGTGGTAGGCGCGCGAGGAGGCCGCCCGCCTGGAGAAGGCAGAGGCGAACAAGGCGGAGGCCGCCGCCTTGAAGAAGCTGGCGGAGGCCCAGGCTGCTGATGCGGCGAAGAAGCGGGCTGAAGAAGCCGCGCGCCATCAGTCGGCGACATTCGTCGTCCCCGTGAACTCTGTGCCACCACCACCGGAGTTCCTGGCGTAGACTGGGGAAACCGGCAGCGAGCACCCTATCATGGAGAGGGAGGGCGGCGACGCCGCCATTACGGATGTAATCGGGCCCCCGCCACCACCTTCTGAGGAGGCGCGAGATAAGGAGCCGACCGACCCACCGGTGTTGCCGGCCGGAAATGAGATGGTGACGGGCCCGACTCCTGGGGCTGGCTACTGAGCAGGCGGCCCGGAACTCTAACTAGCAAGCTCCGAGTACTAATATATTTGCTGCAAGACTATCATAACTTCCGCGCGGCCGCCTTCAACTCCAGAGTCCAGGAGTTGGATCAATGCGTCGCCAACTTGTCGGAGAGCCAGAGTAAGTCTTCTTCTTCTGCGGGGGTGCGCTGGCGCACCCACGGGCTGTAGTCCCCGAGATCCGGGCCGACTGCTGAGCACTCAGGCCAGATCTTCCTGGCGCTAATCTTTCTTTGCTGATTGTTGTTGTTTCCTTCTTTTTCTGATTTTGCACAGGCCAACGCCATCCTTCAACAGCAACGTGGCGAAGCCGACGCCACACTGCGTGCCAAAGAGGCGGACTACAGCAAGCTGGCTGAAGAACGTGACCGGCTGGCCACGCAGCTGGCATGGCTTCTCTAGAAGGCCCAGAAGGAGGTGGAGGACAAGGAGGCGGGTCTTCTCGCCAAGTTCGAGATCGAACGCTCCGCCTGGACCGACAAGGAGACGATGCTGACGGCCGGCTTTGGCGAAATCGAGGATATGGTTGATGGTAGGCGTCCTTCTTTACTTTCTTTTAAGGCGCCGGCCTCTAGCCGAGCCGACTTCTTTCTCTTTTTGTTCTGACTCTTTTGCTTAGTCCTGTCAGACGTCTTTCCAGGCCACTATGGTGCCGCCAACCAGGCCATCGAGGCCGGCCGTGAAGAACGAAGGGCGGAAGGCGAGAGGATCGCCGCCAATGCCCCTATCACCCTTCGCGAGCAGCTTCTCAGAACCCAGGCCCGTCTTCGGCCGACACAACGGATGCTGCGCCGTCTTCAGCGTGTCGGCGCCTAGGCAATCACCGCCTTGTGGCCCGATAGGCCGGCCCCGCGCACCCCCAGCCGGACAGCCGACTAGCTGGAGGTGGCGGCTGGCCGCCTTGAGGCCTGGAAGGGCTCCTCGGCCCGGGCTAGAGCGCGTCCGGCCTTGGAGTTCGTCAAGGCATGGTACCCTGGGCTAGATCCAGCCCAGTTGACCATGTTCCGACTGGAGGCCCAGGAGTAGCTGATGGCAGTGGAGGGCGAACTCGTCAAGCGGGCGGCGGCCATCGCCGTGTACACCGACACCAGAGTCTTCATCCCGGAGCCGGCTGAGGACGGCACCGAGCTGCCGCCAGAGTGGTTTGGGCTGAACCCGGAGGAGGCCGAGGACTCGGCCGAGGTGATCGACTCCAGTGATGAGGGAGAAGACGACGAGGAGGAGGAAGGCAAGGAGGAGGCGCCAGAGGTCAGAGCGGACGGCCAGCCCCAACTCGACTGCGCCTCCAGCAATGAACTGCACCCGAATGAGTCGGATGCCGCTGGGGGGGGGGGGACCAAGCGGGGACCGACCAGCCGGCCGCTCGACCAGTCGGCGCCGCCGACTCCACCACTCCACCGAACCCGTCCGCCGATCCCTAGGCTGCCACTTTACTTTTTATTTGTCCCTGTTTATTAGTCTCAATAAACTTTGTTAGCTTCACACAATTCCACGTGTGGGGTGTATTTGAAACTTATGTTGGATGTCGGCCAAGGGCCTTTGATGTGTAAATATTTTATCTGAGTTCTACCTTTCCTTGCCTTCTACTCTTTTGGCTTTTTCCTTTGCTGCCTTCGCTTGGTTGTCGTCTTGCTAGCCGAACAGCCGCTCTGCGGACTGTGGCTAGGTCAAGTACTTAACCACTTTGGGAAGGCAAGTACTTTGTCGGCTAGAGTTTTCTTGCCAAGTTAAGTAGAAGCCGGCCGGCCGATTGCTCGGCAACCGGTTGGTGAGGCAAGAAGCTGGCTTGGACTATGTAAATGCTTTAAGTCCATAGCCATTTTTCATGCAGGCGCCCTTTTCACCTTGACTCCTTCCAATCGAACAATTGCTCTGCAGACTGCGGCCTCTGGCAGGAGAAAGCTAGGGTGCCAACACACTACTTGTCCGGCTGCAGGAAGCATTTCATAGTACAAGGCGGCAAGTCCCCGGGTCGACTAGTCAAACCCGGTGCCAGACAGACTAATGAAATAACACAAATGACAGGCGTAATACTTATTATATAGATAAAAGAGGGCAGTCCCCGAGCTCTTCTCGGGGGACCTGGAGTCTTCGTACTTAATATAAAAGTTGGCGTGGTACATAGTGCGTCAACTGTAAAAACCTTTGAAGGAGGTTCGCATTCCATGGTTGCTCCGTATCCTTGCCGGAGTCATCTCTTTTGTGTGACACTCCAAAATTTTTATTTGGTTTTTATCAAAAACTTTGTGGTTTTGAGGAGAGACCTTTTTAAAAAAATTTCTTTTTCAGAAAACCTTCCTCTTAAAAAAAAACCTCATTTTGCCTTGGCAGGGATTTTAATTCTTTCAAACTTTGGTGGTTGATCTTTTGCAAACTTCTTCTCTGTTAGTTCCCTCTAAAAAAAATCTATTTTTTTGGGAGTTTTAATTTGTTTTATTTTTAAGTGGAGCTCTATGAAATTTGGGATTTTCTTATCTTTGAAGCCACCCTTGGCTTTGTATTTTTGCCCATGAGATAAAACCCCTCCAAAACCTCCCCTCCCCCTTGTGATCAACCTAAATTCTCTGTCCCAACTAATCCAAACTGGTTTTGGATTTTATTGTAATTATTTTTTCCCCTCAATTCAATTCTGAAAATTATTTGGAGCCTGAGGGATTTTCAAAGCAAGTACACTTTTTCATTTGAGTTTTGACCTCAAACCAATTCTCCTGGATTGTCCTTTGAACCCACAACCCAGAACCATCTTGATCCACTCCTCCCCTTTTCAAATTTTTCAAAATACAGTCTCTGCAAGTTTGGACCAGATTTGCCAAATTTGGTGAAATTCATATCCACACTGCTCCAAAACTTCCACCAAAAATCATGCAGCCTACTTGAGCAAGGAGAAGCCACTCCACCAAAAATCAGCTCAAGGAAAAATCACCAGAGGCCAATTTCATTCGGTCGAACACCTTGTGGGCACTGTTACTGTTCAAAGTTCAGAAAATTCAGTTTCAGTGTCATCTTCAGTCCGTCAGTTTCAGTCACGCGGCCACAGTGCCCTTGGCACGTTCCTCGCCGCCTCTTCCTCTTGTCCGAAGCTTCACACGCGTGCGTGGAGCCTTCCTGGCGTCGGTAGAGCGCTGGCTCGCCCTCGCCGGCGTCTTCTGCGGCGTCGGGACCTCCCGTGGCGGCCGACAGGAGGCACACCACGGCAGAACGCTGTTCTGCGCCGCCCATCGCTCCCTGGCTCTCCGCGTGGCCTCATGCACGCCAGCGCACGCCCGTAGCACAGCCACCGTGGCCGGCAAGCACGGAACGCGCTCTCCGCCGCCGACGGGCCCGCGCCATCCCCGTTCCGTCGAGCTCGCCCTTAACACCCAAACCCCGGCCAATTTAACACCAAAACGGACCCATTGAACCTCCGTGATGACGCTCGACCCCCTAACCACCCCGACCGAGCATTGCGCCACCGTAATCGCTCGCCGGTGATCCTCGTTCACGGCAACCGCCTCGGACCGCCTATATAAAGGGGTCCCGAGCTCACTCTCGTGCACGCAGCACCTCCACTACTCACCAACACCCCGCCAGGCCACTAGGGGGACCTCGACGAGGTCTCCTCCCCCAGCTCCGGCCGCCTCGCCCCGCCTCGGCCTCCAGCCCGATTCGTTCTGGTGAAGCCATCTCCGGCGCTCAAACCCCGTTCGTTACCCTCTCTAGCTGCTAGGAGCATAACCCCCTCTTCAATTTAACCTTTGCAGCCCTCTCCGACGAGCCCCTCGACCACCCGAGCCGCCGTCCGCCGGAGCAGAGCTCGCCGTCGACGTGGTCCTCGCCGACCGACTCCACCACCATCAACTGACGCGGAAGGGTACCCTGAGCATGGAGGTACTCTCCGATCTCTCTGCCTCGCCGTGGATCGCCGCCGGCGACCACCTCGGCTCTCGGGCGCCGGCGAACTCTGCCGCCCCGTTTGAACATTTGAACCTGACGGGTGGGACCCCACCGTCAGCCTCTCTGCTCTCTCTTTCGAATCGTTTTCTGGAAGCGCCTTCGGGCAGAATGCGTCTTCTCTTCGGGCTGGCGTAGTCGCTACCAAAGCGTTTTCTGTTTTTGTAAACTAGCCCCTGGAAATCTTCTGTTTCATTACAGATTAGCCCCTGGACAAAAACCCTTATAACTTTTAATCAGAAAAGTATTTTTGATTGATTCTTTTTCTGTTCTCTTTAAAATTTTGTCTAGTTTTTTATCAGATTTATTTGAAAAATATTTGGTTTACCTTCTGTGCACTCCTTGGTATTTACGTTAGCGCATATATTTTCTTTAAACCGTAGATACCGAAGGAGGTGACGGAGCCGCGAACTTCACCGAGCTAGGCTCCGACTACTCTGAACCAGGCAAGCATGTTTGAACTTTTGATATGATGAGTCTCTTGGCATGTTTTGCATTTAGTTAGTTTCATGGCATGTCGGTGAGCGTACCGATGAACGTTATTTTATGTGATAATGAGGTAAGTGAGTTCGATGATCCATACGTGGATGAATGTGAATATGAATGGCCATGTGTTGGCATGAGGATGGGTACGATGGCAGTGTTGTAGCATGCCCGTCGTACGCCAGACCATGTGACTTCAGTGTCAAACCATATCGGTCCAGTACCTATCATTTCCTTCCTTGTACTACCACATGTTTTCCGCAAGGAATATGGTTTAGTAAGTTGCAAACCGCTTTCATGGTACACACCAAAGAGGAGAGGCCGTGATGATGGTTCCATGGCCCTGGATTAAAGCCAGTCATCCGGTCAGGGGGCATGGGTGTTTCCGGTTGGGACCGAGAGGGGGGCACCCCTTAGAGCGCGCGTATATAAATTTGATCCCATGCTATTCGAGATTGTGATCTCCCCGTCTCAAAAGTTTTTCTTGGACGATGACTAGGGTGATTCCTAGCATCGAGAGGTAGGATGGGTGTGTACCGGTTAGCTGTGTTTTCTTCCGAAATACCGTAAACGGAACTAGTCCTTCGTGACTACGGAAATCCGTTGGCTGTGGGAAAAATTTTGTACAAACTCTGCAGAGTCATATATTCCTCCAAATCATCTATTCCATGTCAAGTTTCATTCCTTCTTATCCTAATCAATTGTCAGCTTTGGTGACAAAGACTCCGGTGAATCGCATGAGTGCTAAGTCCGGTTGAATGATTATCCCTGTGGATGGACTAAGCCGTTTATTCTCATGGATTGAATGTTTATTATGAGTATTATTTACTGGTGAATTTAAAGCCCTTTCTGCGATGTCGCTCAGACGTCCGACTGTGGCATTTCTTTTAAAGCCCTTTCTGCGATGTCGCTCAGACGTCCGACTGTGGCATTTCTTTTAAAGCCCTTTCTGCGATGTCGCTCAGACGTCCGACTGTGGCATTTCTTTTAAAGTCCTTTCTGCGATGTCGCTCAGACGTCCGACTGTGGCATTTCTTTTAAAGCTCTTTCTGCGATGTCGCTCAGACGTCCGACTGTGGCATTTCTTTTAAAGCCCTTTCTGCGATGTCGCTCAGACGTCCGACCGTGGCATTTCTTTTAAAGCC
>NC_041392.1:398596970-398669591 GCF_002162155.2 Triticum dicoccoides
GCTCAGACGTCCGACTGTGGCATTTCTTTTAAAGCCCTTTCTGCGATGTCGCTCAGACGTCCGACTGTGGCATTTCTTTTAAAGCCCTTTCTGCGATGTCGCTCAGACGTCCGACTGTGGCATTTCTTTTAAAGCCCTTTCTGCGATGTCGCTCAGACGTCCGACCGTGGCATTTCTTTTAAAGCCCTTTATGTGGTGTCGCTAAGATGCCCGACTGTGGCATCATTTCCTTATTTTTATTTGTTCACCTTTCGAGGCGTCGCTTCAGACACCCGATCGGTCCTTATTTATGTTCTGTGGAATTTCAGGCGGACTACCGCCGTTTTCCCTTTTTACTTACCCGTTATGCCAATTTTATTTATTGTGCGTTAAGGAATTAATCATGTTGCATCCATGCACGCATTGTTATATCTTACGTCCGAACTGTCTTGCGAGTACTTTCAAAGTACTCACTGGCTTGTTGATTTGGCCAGATGCTGACGAAGGCGATCTCATGGATGAAGAGTTCGATAGCGAGTCCGACACTTAGAGGAGTCCCGGTCAGTCTCGTGCGACCCTGGATTTGGCCACTGTTTTATATCCGCTTCCGCTACCAAATAAATTTATCGAGCCTCACCTCGACGTTCGATGAAATGATATTCTTAGAGTCTTGTATTTCCCTTCCCGCTGTGTTTTTCCACCACTAGCCTATCCTTGAGTCAGTAGTATGTCTCCACACCACTGTGTTCTGTCCGCCATTATGTATGATTATTGGCGTGCTTGTAATAATTTGGTTGAGCAGCCGCAGTTCAACCCTGTAATATATTTTTATGCTACTGGCTTATTGTATCAAGAAATTGTCTACCAGTGAGGAGGATTTCTCTCATACTGGACTCAAAAGACTGGTTTATCAATAAATATTTTATTGGAAAACCGGTCGTGACAAGCTTGGTACCAGAGCCAGGCTGACTGTAGGAAGCCACTAGGTGCGATCGCTAATTAGTTATTAGCATGACAGAGCTATTTTATGATTTTGCAATTGTAGTCATTTTCTGTCAGTCAGCATAAATTTATGATCTGACCCTGCAGAATTTTGCCTACTTTTGTAGATGGCCGACATCAGCTGCGAGTCTCAGACCTTCGCCAACGTGCCCGATGGGTTCGTCAAGCTTCTTTCTTCCATCGTTCAGGTAGCGATGGGGCCATCCGTGCGCCCAGTCTTCACACTCTACCAGCACCGAGTCAACGACAGTCTGACCATGCACCAGGCCGCGGTGCAGTTCAGGGGAGGGCGTGGTGAGTTACGTCGCTCCGGTTTGTGGGAAGAGCCATGCCTACGAAGAGGCATGCTATGCAGATGGCAGCCCGCGAGGCGATAGCTCGTCTCAGGGATGTCCTTCCCGTGATGAAGGCTCGTCGTTACCGTTATCTTCCGTGCCATGTGCCTTACACCTGTCACTACGCATACTCCTGCCCCAGAGGAGAACGAGACGAGGCTTTTGAGATGCTCATTGAGTATCTCCGGGCCCTGGAGGCAGCCTTCGACAACCTGGTGGACGACTTCATAGCTACCCGCATGGACTCAGTCCATGGCTGTGCTGCCAATAGGAGGGAGCTCCTACCCATCGCTCCGCCACCGACTTTTGTCTCGTCATCAGCATCTTTTACGCCTACTCGTCGCCTGCCTTCTACCGAAGAATTTAACCAAGTCATTGCACCCACTCCAGCGCGCACTACACCAACCTTCGCGCCCACTCCTGTACGTGTTGCTCCGCCCCTGGCAACCGCTCCGTCCGCTCTGCGCAACACTACACCTATGGAGCCCATTAGCGAGGAGGAAGTCGAGTCCCCAACCTCGCTACGCCTCGCCCTCGGCAGGGCAAAGGAGGTCGTCAACATCTCTGCCTGAGTACGCTTAGCTGCCATGTATTGTACCGCTTTGTAAGATATGTGCATAGGTTGTGAGAAGTAGCCTGTTTGCGCATCATGTAGGATCTGGAGAAGTGCACTAGCCTTAATAACATGTCAGGATTATGTACGCATATCCTGAGTGATGTACTGTATAATTACCGCCCGCGTGTAAGATATGTAATGAGCAGTCCTTCTCCGTGCGCAAGTCGATTTGTTTTTCTTAAGCAAGCTTGGGTATTTAATTATATCTGCCAGCTTTATGCATTTATGGTTTTATTTTTGCGACTCTTTCCGCTTTTCTTAAGAGTTTTACAAAAAAATTTCCCAGAGTGAAAAATGTCTCGTCCTTGGACACGTTCCATGCCAACTCCACCAGAGGAAATTTTTGATACTCAACCCAACAATGAGTACACTCAGGGACAGTCAAGCCAACAAGGCAGTGAATCGGCACTTTCACAAATGTGCCGCCTTTATGAATAGAGTCAGCAACAACATCGCGAGATGATGAGCCAAGTCATCAACATGGGGAATCATCATGGATAGTATCAGCAACATTCCAAGTTGTCTGAGCTACAGAAGACACGTCCTCAAACATTTTCTCACACTGACAAGCCTCTTGAAGCCGAGGACTGGCTTCGAGATATGGAGAGGAAATTAATTATTGCAAAGTGTTCAGATCTCGAGAAAGTACTATATGCTCCACACTATCTCACAGGAGCAGCCGCATCATGGTGGGAGAATTTTCTGCACATGCATCCCAACGAAAATGACATAACCTGGGATGATTTCAAGGAAGGTTTCCGTGGTGCACATATTCCTAAGAGTATTATGAAAATCAAGAAGAGAGAATTCGATGACCTCAAACAAAGGAACATGACAGTGTCAGATTACAATAATCAATTTACCCTATTATCCCGCTACGCCGATGAGGAGCGTATGACTGAAATCAAGAAGATGGAGAAATTCCTTGACGGTCTGGCGCCCGCGCTTAAATGCCAACTGGTCGTGCACACTTTTCCTGATTTTAAAATGCTGGTGGACAAGGCCATTACTCTGGAAAATGAGAGACGTAGTCTGGAAGATATCCGCAAGCGAAAAAGGGACCAGACAAATCACACTCGCAATCACCGAAGCAAGATAGATTTTAAAAAGGGTGGGACACCCAAATTCTCATCCAATGTCTCACGCCCAATCAAGAATTTTCATGCAAGGGACAAGGAATTCACCTATCGCCCCGGCGTTACTTGTTACGCTTGTGGAGAAGAAGGGCATTACGCCAAACAGTGCCCCAAGCCAAGGAACTCAACCCCAAAGCCGAACAACGGCGGCAATAATTCAGCGCCCAAGCGAAACAATTTCAATCCCAACAATAACCACAGGAAGGGTCATCTGAACCACGTAACCAAAGAGGAGGCACAAAATGCTCCGGATATCATACTCGGTACATTTCCTGTCAACACAATACCTGCAATGGTTTTGTTTGATTCTGGAGCTTCTCACTCTTTCATCTTGAAAAGTTTTGCTTTGCAAAATAATTTTTCGATGCTCCCTTTGGAGAAATCCATAATAATCAAGTCCCCCGGGATTCAGCAAGTTTCTCAGAATTACTGTCAGAATGTGGTCATTGAGTTTGAAGGATTGGAGTTTTACGCAAATCTTATTGTATTGGAAAATAAAGGACTGGATGTCATCCTAGGGATGGATTGGCTAACCACCAATAAAGGTTTTATCGACTGTTTCAACAGGACCGTGATTCTCACACACCACCAAGGGAAGACAATAAGAGTATCAGCCAAGGAAGGAAAAAGACCCCGGCAACCGAGATTAAATAAGGTGGACGTTTCTGAGCTAAACAAGGTTCCAGTAGTGTGTTAATTTCCAGATGTATTCCCTGAAGAGCTGCTAGGCATGCCACCAGACCGAGAAATAGAATTCCGCATTGAGCTAGCACCAGGAACCACCCCCATATACAAGAAACCATACAGAATGGCACCATCCGAGTTGATCGAATTGAAGAAGCAAATAAAGGAATTACTGGATAAAGGATACATTCGGGCCAGCTCCTCACCATGGGGATCACCAATTTTATTTGCCAAGAAGAAGGATGGAACGCTGAGATTGTGTATCGACTATCGAGCACTTAACATGGTCACAGTAAAAAACAAATACCAGATGCCAAGGATAAACGATTTGTTTGATCAACTTGCTCAGGCCAAGGTATTCTCAAAAATTGACTTAAGGTCAGGATACCATCAATTGAAGGTACGAACGGAAGATATCCCCAAAACAGCCTTCACCTCCAGATATGGACTGTACGAGTTCACAGTGATGCCATTTGGATTAACTAACGCCCCGGCATATTTTGTTCACCTCATGAACAAAGTATTTATGAAGTTTATGGACAAATTCGTCGTAGTATTCATCGACGATATTCTGGTATACTCCAAAACACCAGAAGAACACGCAGAACATCTCAGGATTGTACTAGGAGAGCTAAGGAAACACCAATTGTATGCCAAGTTCAGCAAGTGCGAATTTTGGCTAAGACAAGTAGGTTTTCTAGGCCACGTGCTGACTCAAGACGGTATAGCAGTGGACCCAGAGAAAGTCAAGGCCATACTTGACTGGAAGTCACCAGCCAGCGTAACGGACATACGAAGTTTCTTGGGAATGGCAGGATGTTACCGCAGATTTATTGAAGGATTTTCCACCATATCCAAGCCTATGACACAGTTACTCAAGAAAGATAAGAAGTTTGAATGGACAGAAGCCTGCGAGAAAAGTTTCCAAGAGCTAAAGCGGAAATTAACAACAGCACCGGTATTAATTGTACCCGATATACACAAGAATTTTGAAGTATTTTGTGACGCATCCAGAAAGGGTCTCGGATGCGTGTTGATGCAAGAAGGCAAGGTTGTCGCCTACGCTTCAAGGCAACTTCGCAAACACGAGGAAAATTATCCCACTCATGATTTAGAAATGGCAGCAGTTATTCATGCACTCAAGGAATGGAGGCATTTCCTACTTGGGAATCGATGTGAGATATATACGGATCACAAAAGCCTCAAATACATTTTTACGCAGCCAGAACTAAATTTACGGCAACGCCGCTGGTTGGAATTGGTAAAGGATTATGATGTTGGTATCCATTACCATCCAGGGAAAGCAAACGTAGTGGCCGATGCCCTGAGTCGGAACCCCAGCTCCGACGGGAACTATCTACACAGCTTGAGGCCCGAATTCCATCAAGAATTTGTCAAGCTCAACTTGATAATGGTAGCAGAAGGCACCATATCAAACTTGGAAATACAACCACACCTTGTGGAGAAAATTAAAAAGGCTCAGTCCGGTCACCCCAGCATTGAAGGAATTAAAAGGAAGTTGAGTATGGGCAAGGCCTCGGAAGACAATGAGGGAATATTATGGTACGGAGAAAGGCTATGCGTGCCAAACATAGAAGACCTTAAACAGCAAGTTTTAACTGAAGCACACACCACTCCATATTCGATCCACCCTGGAGGAACCAAAATGTATAAGGATATTCAGGAAAGATTTTGGTGGCACGGTATGAAGAGGGACATAGCCGCTTTCATTGCATGTTGCGACTCATGTCAACGCATAAAAGCTGAACATCAGAGACCAGCCGGACTACCGCAACCTAACAAAATACCTGAGTGGAAATGGGATGAAATAGGGATGGATTTTATTGTCGGAATACCTCGATCACGACACGGGAATGATGCCATATGGGTCATCACTGACAGGTTGACCAAAGTAGCACACTTTATTCCAGTGAAGACAACCTACAACACTCAGAGGCTTGCCAGGATTTATCTTTCCCGCATAGTCTGTCTGCACGGTGTCCCGAAGACTATAATTTCCGACAGAGGCACTCAGTTCGTCTCAAGATTTTGGGAGCAATTACAACAGGCTCTGGGAACCCAACTAGCCTTCAGTACCGCATACCATCCACAGACTGATGGACAAACAGAACGCGTAAACCAGGTTTTAGAAGACATGCTGAGAGCATGTGTCCTCACCTATGGAACCAGTTGGGAGGACAGCCTGCCATATGCCGAGTTCGCATGCAACAACAGTTACCAGGCCAGCCTGCAAATGGCTCCTTTCGAAGCCCTATACGGAAGGAGATGTCGTACACCGTTAAATTGGTCAGAGACCGGAGACAGCCGCATCTTCGGACCAGATATGCTCAGAGAAGCCGAGGAAAAAGTCAAGCTAATCAGGGACCGACTTAAGACCGCTCAAAGTTGACAGAAAAGTTATTATGATCAGAAACATCATAGGGTCAGCTTCGAACCCGGTGAATTCGTATACTTGAGAGTATCCCCGATGAGAGGATTGCAACGTTTTAAGATTAAAGGAAAATTAGCACCAAGATTCATTGGACCATTTTGCATAGTGGCACGAAGAGGCACTGTAGCCTACCAACTAGACTTACCCGAAGACTTGTCCGACATTCACGACGTGTTCCACGTCTCTCAATTAAGGAAGTGCGTAAGCAACCCCGAGAAACAAGTATCTCATGAGAGCATTGACGTACAGCCAGACCTCACGTATTGAGAACGTCCCATAAGAATATTAGAGGAATCTGAAAGGAGGACCCGACAGAAAACCATCAAGTTTTTCAAAGTCCAGTGGAGCAATCACACCGACAGTGAAGCAACTTGGGAAAGCGAGGATTTCCTTCGGACAGAGCATCCACACTTATTTAAGAATCAGCTAAAATCTCGGGGACGAGAGTTTTCCTAAGGGGGTAGGTGTTGTGACACTCCAAAATTTTTATTTGGTTTTTATCAAAAACTTTGTGGTTTTGAGGAGAGACCTTTTTAAAAAAATTTCTTTTTCAGAAAACCTTCCTCTTAAAAAAAACCTCCTTTTGCCTTGGCAGGGATTTTAATTCTTTCAAACTTTGGTGGTTGATCTTTTGCAAACTTCTTCTCTGTTAGTTCCCTCTAAAAAAAATCTATTTTTTTGGGAGTTTTAATTTGTTTTATTTTTAAGTGGAGCTCTATGAAATTTGGGATTTTCTTATCTTTGAAGCCACCCTTGGCTTTGTATTTTTGCCCATGAGATAAAACCCCTCCAAAACCTCCCCTCCCCCTTGTGATCAACCTAAATTATCTGTCCCAACTAATCCAAACTGGTTTTGGATTTTATTGTAATTATTTTTCCCCCTCAATTCAATTCTGAAAATTATTTGGAGCCTGAGGGATTTTCAAAGCAAGTACACTTTTTCATTTGAGTTTTGACCTCAAACCAATTCTCTTGGATTGTCCTTTGAACCCACAACCCAGAACCATCTTGATCCACTCCTCCCCTTTTCAAATTTTTCAAAATACAGTCTCTGCAAGTTTGGACCAGATTTGCCAAATTTGGTGAAATTCATATCCACACTGCTCCAAAAATTCCACCAAAAATCATGCAGCCTACTTGAGCAAGGAGAAGCCACTCCACCAAAAATCAGCTCAAGGAAAAATCACCAGAGGCCAATTTCATTCGGTCGAACACCTTGTGGGCACTGTTACTGTTCAAAGTTCAGAAAATTCAGTTTCAGTGTCATCTTCAGTCCGTCAGTTTCAGTCACGCGGCCACAGTGCCCTTGGCACGTTCCTCGCCGCCTCTTCCTCTTGTCCGAAGCTTCACACGCGTGCGTGGAGCCTTCCTGGCGTCGGTAGCGCGCTGGCTCGCCCTCGCCGGCGTCTTCTGCGGCGTCGGGACCTCCCGTGGCGGCCGACAGGAGGCACACCACGGCAGAACACCGTTCCGCGCCGCCCATTGCTCCCTGGCTCTCCGTGTGGCCTCATGCATGCCAGTGCACGCCCGTAGCACAGCCACCGTGGCCGGCAAGCACGGAACGCGCTCTCCGCCGCCGACGGGCCCGCGCCATCCCCGTTCCGTCGAGCTCGCCCTTAACACCCAAACCCCGGCCAATTTAACACCAAAACGGACCCATTGAACCTCCGTGATGACGCTCGACCCCCTAACCACCCCGACCGAGCACTGCGCCACCGTAATCGCTCGCCGGTGATCCTCGTTCACGGCAACCGCCTCGGACCGCCTATATAAAGGGGTCCCGAGCTCACTCTCGTGCACGCAGCACCTCCACTACTCACCAACACCCCGCCAGGCCACTAAGGGGACCTCGAGGAGGTCTCCTCCCCCAGCTCCGGCCGCCTCGCCCCGCCTCGGCCTCCAGCCCGATTCGTTCTGGTGAGGCCATCTCCGGTGCTCAAACCCCGTTCGTTACCCTCTCTAGCTGCCAGGAGCATAACCCCCTCTTCAATTTAACCTTTGCAGCCCTCTCCGACGAGCCCCTCGACCACCCGAGCCGCCGTCCGCCGGAGCAGAGCTTGCCGTCGACGTGGTGCTCGCCGACCGACTCCACCACCATCAACTGACGCGGAAGGGTACCCTGAGCACGGAGGTACTCTCCGATCTCTCTGCCTCGCCGTGGATCGCCGCCGGCGACCACCGCGGCTCTCGGGCGCCGGTGAACTCTGCCGCCCCGTTTGAACATTTGAACCTGACGGGTGGGACCCTACCGTCAGCCTCTCTGCTCTCTCTTTCGAATCGTTTTCTAGAAGCGCCTTCGGGCAGAATGCATCTTCTCTTCGGGCTGGCGTAGTCGCTACCGAAGCGTTTTCTGTTTTTATAAACTAGCCCCTGGAAATCTTCTGTTTCATTACAGATTAGTCCCTGGACAAAAACCCTTATAACTTTTAATCAGAAAAGTATTTTTGATTGATTCTTTTTCTGTTCTCTTTAAAATTTTGTCTAGTTTTTTATCAGATTTATTTGAAAAATATTTGGTTTACCTTCTGTGCACTCCTTGGTATTTACGTTAGCGCATATATTTTCTTTAAACCGTAGATACCGAAGGAGGTGACGGAGCCGCGAACTTCACCGAGCTAGGCTCCGACTACTCTGAACCAGGCAAGCATGTTTGAACTTTTGATATGATGAGTGTCTTGGCATGTTTTGCATTTAGTTATTTTCATGGCATGTCGATGAGCATACCGATGAACGTTATTTTATGTGATAATGAGGTAAGTGAGTTCGATGATCCATACGTGGATGAATGTGAAAATGAATGGCCATGTGTTGGCATGAGGATGGGTACGATGGCAGTGTTGTAGCATGCCCGTCGTACGCCAGACCATGTGACTTCAGTGTCAAACCATATCGGTCCAGTACCTATCATTTCCTTCCTTGTACTACCACATGTTTTCCGCAAGGAATATGGTTTAGTAAGTTGCAAACCGCTTTCATGGTACACACCAAAGAGGAGAGGCCGTGATGATGGTTCCATGGCCCTGGATTAAAGCCAGTCATCCCGTCAGGGGGCATGGGTGTTTCCGGTTGGGACCGAGAGGGGGGCACCCCTTAGAGCGCGCGTATATAAATTTGATCCCATGTTATTCGAGATTGTGATCTCCCCGTCTCAAAAGTTTTTCTTGGACGATGACTAGGGTGATTCCTAGCATCGAGAGGTAGGATGGGTGTGTACCGGTTAGCTGTGTTTTCTTCCGAAATACCGTAAACGGAACTAGTCCTTCGTCACTACGGAAATCTGTTGGCTGTGGGAAAAATTTTGTACAAACTCTGCAGAGTCATATATTCCTCCAAATCATCTATTCCATGTCAAGTTTCGTTCCTTCTTATCCTAATCAATTGTCAGCTTTGGTGACAGAGACTCCGGTGAATCGCATGAGTGCTAAGTCCGGTTGAATGATTATCCCTGTGGATGGACTAACCCGTTTATTCTCATGGATTGAATGTTTATTATGAGTATTATTTACTGGTGAATTTAAAGCCCTTTCTGCGATGTCGCTCAGACGTCCGACTGTGGCATTTCTTTTAAAGCCCTTTCTGCGATGTCGCTCAGACGTCCGACTGTGGCATTTCTTTTAAAGCCCTTTCTGCGATGTCGCTCAGACGTCCGACTGTGGCATTTCTTTTAAAGTCCTTTCTGCGATGTCGCTCAGACGTCCGACTGTGGCATTTCTTTTAAAGCTCTTTCTGCGATGTCGCTCAGACGTCCGACTGTGGCATTTCTTTTAAAGCCCTTTCTGCGATGTCGCTCAGACGTCCGACCGTGGCATTTCTTTTAAAGCCTTTTATGTGGTGTCGCTAAGATGCCCGACTGTGGCATCATTTCCTTATTTTTATTTGTTCACCTTTCGAGGCGTCGCTTCAGACACCCGATCGGTCCTTATTTATGTTCTGTGGAATTTCAGGCGGACTACCGCCGTTTTCCCTTTTTACTTACCCGTTATGCCAATTTTATTTATTGTGCATTAAGGAATTAATCATGTTGCATCCATGCACGCATTGTTATATCTTACTCCGAACTGTCTTGCGAGTACTTTCAAAGTACTCACTGGCTTGTTGATTTGGCCAGATGCTGACGAAGGCGATCTCATGGATGAAGAGTTCGATAGCGAGTCCGACACTTAGAGGAGTCCGAGTCAGTCTCGTGCGACCCTGGATTTGGCCACTGTTTTATATCCGCTTCTGCTACCAAATAAATTTATCGAGCCTCACCTCGACGTTCGATGAAATGATATTCTTAGAGTCTTGTATTTCCCTTCCCGCTGTGTTTTTCCACCACCAGCCTATCCTTGAGTCAGTAGTATGTCTCCACACCACTGTGTTCTGTCTGCCATTATGTATGATTATTGGCGTGCTTGTAATAATTTGGTTGAGCAGCCGCAGTTCAACCCTGTAATATATTTTTATGCTACTGGCTTATTGTATCAAGAAATTGTCTACCAGTGAGGAGGATTTCTATCATACTGGACTCAAAAGACTGGTTTATCAATAAATATTTTATTGGAAAACCTGTCGTGACATTTTGCATGCTCGAGGCTTCTGAGCGTCGATGTGGTTGTAGGAGTCATTGCCCAATACCTTGCTGATGATGAAGGGGCCTTCCCAAGGTGTCAAGAGCTTGTGCTGGCCGGCTGTTCGCTGGATCAGCCGGAGCACAAGTTCTCCTTCTTGGAAGGATCTTGGCTTGACCTTTTGGTTGTAATATCGGCGCAGGCTCTACTGGTAGATGGTGGACCGGCTGAGTGCCAACAGCCGGCCCTCTTCCAGCAGATCGACATCGTCTTGTCGTGCTTCTTTTGCCTCCTCTTCGGTGTACCTGGTGACTCGAGGGGAGTCGAATTCTATATCTGTTGGGATGACGGCTTCAGCACCATAGACGAGAAAGAAAGGCGTAAAGCCGGTTGACTTGTTCGGAGTTGTGCGCAGGCTCTAGAGGACGGCCAGAAGCTCGTCGAGCCAACAGCAGGTTAACCGCTCCAGAGGCTCGACTAGTCGGGGCTTGATGACGGATAAAATGAGGTCATTTGCTTGCTCCACCTGGCCGTTTGACTGTGGATGGGCAACGGACGCTAGGTCCATTCGGATGCCCTGCATCGCGCAGAGACGGGCCAAGCCACCTTTGGCGAAGTTCGTGCCATTGTCGGTGATGATGCTATGTGGTATGCCGTACTGGATGGTGATGTCGGAGATGGAAGTCACAGCAGTCAGACCATTCAACTTCTTGATTGGTTTTTCTTCTATCCACTTGGTGAACTTGTCCACCGCGACAAGCATATGAGTCAAGCCATCTCTTGCTATCTTGAATGGTCCCACCATATCCAGGCCCCAGACGGCAAAGGGCCAGGCGATGGGAATAGTCTTGAGTGCAGAAGCCGGCTGGTGAGGCTTTGAACAAAACTACTAGCGCCCTTTGCAATTCTGGACCAAGTCCTTGGCGTCTTCTAGGGCAGTCGGCCAGAAAAAACCATGGCGGAAAGCCTTGGCCACCAGAGCCCTTGAGGCCATGTGGTGACCACACTCGCCCTGATGGATATCTTTCAGGATTGCCTGGCCTTGCTCAGGCTCGACGCAGCGCTGGTAAACACTAGTGATACTGCGCCTTACATGCTCTCTGTTGTCTATGGTATATGCTGCCGACCGACGTTGCACTTGCCGGGCCGAGATCTTGTCGGTTGGCAACTCTTTTTTCACCAAAAAATTGAGGATGGGCTGGGCCCATGAAGGTGCTGCAATTTCTTCGACTGCCAGGACTGCCACTTGTACAAGGGCGGCTGGGCTGGGAGGCGGTGTGTTGGAGTTGGCCGCCGCTTGCTAAGTTGGTGAAGTCCCCAGGCCGACTGATGCAGTCCCCGGGTTGTCCGCCAAAGTTCTCGTGCCGGCTGGTGGGACTCTCAAGTCGGATCCGACTGCTTCAGGAGGAGCCGGCACAAATATGGAATCTAACTCAGGTGATGGCTTGACGGACGGCTTGAGGTGTCGTTGCAAGGCAATGTCGGTTGGTATTGCTTGCCGGGTGGAGCGGATTCATGCCAAGGCGTCGGCTTGCTCATTGTCAATTCTTGGCACATGAAGGAACTCGCAACCTTCGAGGTATACACTGAGTTTCTGTAAGAGAAAGCGTTAGCTGGCCATATTTGCATCCTTGGTGTCCCAGTCGCCTGATGACTGCTGGACCACCAAATCAGAGTCTCTATAACACAAGATAAGGCAAATGCCGAGTTCTTTGGCAAGCCGGAGCCCGTGCATGAGTGCTTCGTATTCAGCAACATTGTTGGAGGTGGCAAAGTGAATTTGCAGCGCATATCTAAGCTTGTCGCCCTTGGGGGAGGTGAGAACGACGCCGTCTCCCAAACCGGTGCGCATTTTTGAACCATCAAAATGCATCCTCCAATGGGTGGAATCTGGCGCTGACGGCAAGTACTGGGTCTCGGCCCAGTCGACGAGGAAGTCGGCCAGTGCTTGTGACTTGATGGCAGTGCGAGGCTGGTAGTATATGGTGTAGGGGGGCAAATCTATGGCCCAATTGGCCACTCGGCCTGAGGCATCTCGACTTCCAATAATCTCAGCAAGCGGAGCTGTACAGACCACAATGATTGGGTGCTCTTGGAAATATGGCTTTAGTCTCTTGGCAGCAAAGTCCATGCCATAACACATCTTCTAATAGTGGGGGTAGTTCTGCTTGGAGGAGGACAGTACTTTGCATAGGTAATACACCGGCCTCTGGATTGGTAGGGCTTTGCCTTCTTCTTTCCGTTCCACCACTATGACTATGCTAACCACCCGACTGGTAGCGGCAATGTAGAGGAGCATTGGTTCCTTAGGAGTCAGGGCCGCCAAGATAGGCGGGGTGGTCCACATCTTCTTGAGCTGGAGAAAAGCTTCGTATTCCTTGTCATTTCACTCGAAAAAGGTGGTCTTCTTCATGAGTTGGTATAAGGGAAGAGCCTTCTCGCCTAGCCGACTCATGAAACGGCTAATAGATGCCAAGCAGCCGGTAAATTTTTGCACATCCAGCAGTCAGGTGGGTACTTCCATCCTTTCGATGGCCTTGATCTTCACGGGGTTGCACTCTATGCCGCGCTTTGAGACCAGAAAGCCAAGAAGCTGGCTGGCTGGTACCCCAAAGACACACTTCTCCTGGTCGAGCTTGATCTGAAATCGGCGCAGGTTCTCGAAAGTCTCCCTGAGATCCTCTAGTAGCGTCCCACGCTTCTCTGTCTTCACCACCACATCGTCCACATAGACATGAGCATTTCTGCCGACTTGTTTGAGGAGACACTTCTGCATGCAACGCTGAAAGGTGGCGCCGGAATTTCTCAAGCCGAACGTTATGGTCAGGTAGCAGAAGGCTCCAAATGGCGTGATGAAGGTGGTCTTCATCCTGTCGGCCGGGTCCAGCTTGATCTGGTGATAACCGGAGTATGCATCCAAAAAACTCAACAGCTCGCATCTGGCTGTAGAGTCGATCACTTGGTCGATTCTTGGCAGAGCAAATGGATCTTTGGGGCATGCTTTGTTGAGGCTGGAATAATCAATGCACATGTGCCACTGTTTGTTCTTGTTCAGCACTAGGACTGGATTGGCTAACCATTCTGGAAAGAACACCTCCATGATGAAGCCGGCTGCTAGGAGCTGGGCTATCTCTTCTCCATCAACTCTTCTTTTCTCTTCTCATAGGCGGCGCAAGGGCTGCCGGACTGGCTTGGCATCAGATCGGACGTGTAACTTGTGCTCGGCGAAATCTGTCGGTACACCTGGCATGTCTTTTGGGGGCCATGCGAAGATGTCCCAATTCTCACAAAGGAAATCGACGAGATCACCTTCCTATTTATTGTCATGGTTTACGCCAATGGCAGCATACTTCTCCGGGTGTTCTAGCTCCAAAGGTATCTTCTTTGTTTCTTTGGCCGGCTTGAACGAGCCCTCGGTTTCTGACTCCTTGGGGTCGGGTGACATTTCTGGCTGCTTGCCTGCCATTGCCACAACCCGGTCAAGGAGTCGTTTCTCTGCTGTGATCACGAGGGACTTGGCTAACCAGCTGCTCTTTGCCGCGCAGGCGGACGACTTCTTGTAGTCTCCTGCTACGGTCAGGATTCCTTTACAGCTTGGCATCTTTATCTTTAGGTAAGCATAGTGGGGGACCGCCATGAACTTGGCCAAGGCAGGCCGGCCAAGTAGTGCGTGATAAGGGCTCTCAAGGTCCACCACCTGAAACCATACTGACTCTCAGCGGAAATGAGTTTTGTCCCCGAAGAGGACATCTATCTGAGTCTTGCCGATTGGTGAGCAGGAAAGGCTATGAACTATGCCATGGAAAACAGTCCGACTGGGCTGAAGGTGTCTCTGCTTGATTCCCAATTTCTCCATGCTATCCTTGTACAGAATGTTGATGCTGCTGCCGCCATCTATCAGAACTCGGGAAAAACGGGCAGCCCGCCTCTCTGTGGCAAACGTGGCTTCCAACACCAAGGTATAGGAGCCGGGGCTTGGCATCACTTCGGGGTGGTCAGCTCTGCTCCAATTAATTGGTTTCTCTGACCAATGCATGAACTCGGGGGTCTCTGATGATACTGCATCCACTTCCAGCCGCTACTGCCGCCTGCCGCGCTTGTCGTCGGCCACGCGAGTGAACACGACGTGGCCCCATGCTCCTCGGGATAATCATCTTGCACGGTGCCGACTGGCTGAGCTACCGGATGCGGCGGGGAAGGAGGCAGCTAGCTGACAGGGGGAGCAGGATGGTGACCGTCACCCTTGGAAATCCTGGGGAGACAATGGCACTTTCGAGTGGTGTGATTGGATGGCTTCGCTCTGCTGTGGAACATGCAAGGGCATCAAGAGTCTGCTCATACGAGAAGGCGGGAAGCCAGTTAGGCTTGTCTCCCTTCTGACGCTTGGGATGAAGCTACCCTTCTGGTTGTCGATCTTCAACTGCCGCCACCTGCCAGCTTGTGGAAGCCGGCTGCGCGGCCTTGCGCTTGTTATCGTTCGGCTGCTGCCGCCGACAAGCGTCGCCAGCCGGGGTCCGAGGGGCTTGGGGATCCACCTTGCCCGACGCGATGACTTGAAATTTCCACCTTCATGGAGGAGTCTGCTATGGCGTACTTCTCTGCTATAATTAGCAGCTCATCAAGGATCGCCGGCTCGTCGCAGAGGAGCCGGTGCTTGAGGAGGGTGCCCTCTCGACACCCAGTAGTGAAGTACTGTCGGGGTATGGGGTTCCGGCAAACCCTTAAGGTTTGAACCCTAGGGTGCGCGCGAAGTCTTTCCCTCCAACCGATCTACGCTCTAGCTCACTAGGATCTTGCGGACGAACTCGACGAACTCACAACACAGAAGGACAGAGGGTTTATACTGGTTCGGGCCACCGTTGTGGTGTAATACCCTACTCCAGTGTAGTGGTGGTGGATTGCCTCTTGGGCTGATGATGAAAATACAAGGGAAGAACGGCCTCCTGAGGTTGAGGTGTTCTTGAGCTCGGTGAGCTTGTGTGTGTGGGGGTGGTCTCTCTAGCCGAGATGAGATCCTCTTTCTCCACTGTGGTGGCTAGTCCTATTTATAAAGGCACTTATCCTCTTCCAAAATATCGAGCGGGAAGGGAGCCAACAAGGGGGACAATTAGTACAAGCTATACTGACAAAAGTAGTCTTCGCCTGCACAAAGTTCTGGTGGTGACTCTGTTCTGGGCTCCATGATGACCTCCGTCTTGCAGTCCTTGGTCTTGGTCTTGTTGCACCGAAATGGCAACCTTTGCCTGAGGCCTTGGTACTCCGAGGCTGCGCTTGCCCCATTTGCACCAAAGAGGAAACAAGGACGCTGTGCACGCTGGCGCCCGCCTGGTGTCGATCGTCACGGCTCACGTCATGAGAGCCTCGTGACGTTCGCCTCGCCTTGATAGCTCCGCTCCTCGTGAGCCTGCCTAGCTAGGCCACTCCAGAGGAGGTCTTGCGTCGTCCGCCTCGCAAGGCTTGGCCCCTCGCGAGGGTCTTGGGGGCTTTGTTGTTGAAGATGGGCCGTACGGCCTGCTGGCTCAGCCACGCCGCGGCTCGTAGGCAGGCAAGTCTGGGGACCCCCATTCCCAGAACGCCGACAGTAGCCCCGGGCCCAAGGTGCGCTCGGGCTTGGCTTCGCGGCGAAGCCAAGGGTCAAGCTCGAAGTGCCCCGGGCCCCCAAAGCCTGCGTCCTCGGTTGACGCGTGGTAGTTGATTGGACATGGGCGTCTCCGCTTCCCTACGTTGTTTCAGCAACTGCTTGACCTGAGAAGAGGCTGGCGCGGGCGCTACTTGCCTTCATTGCTTCTTCCTCGACTTGCTCCAGATCCCCTTTCTTGCTCTTCGCCGCCGCTACCTACAGATCTGCTCCGGCCTCGCTCTGCATCTGCCGCCCATGACGCCGTGCAAGGTCAAGACTTCCTCGTCGCCGGCTTGGTACGAGCCCGCTCTTGAGGCGCCTACTGTCACGGAGAAGAGCCTTGCCTCCGTGCGCCTGTTGACGGCGGGAGAGAGCAACGAGTAGGGAAGATGAAGCTCTGGCTTGCCTCCGACAAGCCGGAGCCTAAGGGGAGCACCTTCTTCCCCTTATTTTCGAGCAGCTTTGCCGTCGGGTTGGTTCCTCCCTACTCTGATTTCTTTTATGAAGTCCTCGTCCACTATGGGCTGCAGGCATTGCATCTCCACCCCAACTCTATCCCCCTCCTGTCCATCTTTGCCTACTACTGTGAGGCGTACCTGGGCGTGATGCCTTCCATGGTGCTCCTGCGCCACTTCTTGTTCCTTCATGTCAGCGAGGGTCACATCTCTGGATGCGCCAACTTCATTTGTGTCCGGCAAGGCCAACTCGATCTCAAGCACCGGGAAGAGGGCCGATAACATTCGATCCAAGTGGGTCATGGTGGATGCCAAGCTCACCCATCCGCGCCTGGCATTGCCAGCGGAGGTGCCCCGGCAAGGCAAGTAGTGGCCCAGGGCGGAGCTTCTCGATGCGCGGGCGTCGTCAGTGTTGGAGCAGCTGATGGCTGACCTAAAGCCGGGCAATGCGAGGGCAGCCAAAATAACGGGAACGATGCTCCTGAGGGAGTTCTTGACACTGCGGGTCACCCCATTCCAAGCGTGCACGCGCCCCTTCTGGCAGCTTGAAGGAGGGGAAAACAAAGCCTGCCTGAGGCCGGGGGACCTGCCTGATGACGAACTGGATGTTGTCTTGCGCCTCATAGTTGGAGACAACCAGGAGTACCCACCTAGCGCCTTCATTCCCCTGTTCCAACGCATGTTCCGAGAGGAATTCGTCGCCTCCAGGCCGACTTTTGATGCGCGCGGGCTGGTGTCGCCGGTGCCTTCGGGAGCTCCTTTGGCGCCGAAGCCGGTGGAGGTGTCTTTTGGCGAGTCCCGCGGAGAAGGGGAGGAGGAGGAGGATTCTAAGGAGACCCCGGAAGAGGTGGAGGAGACCTCCCCTCCGAGCAAGGCCGAGTTTCTCCGCGCCCTTACTAATGGTACCAAGGCCGACGCCTACTAAGGAAGGAAGGAGCAACCCCTCGTCCTGACGAAGGGTAGGTCGTCGCTGGTGGACCGTGGTGCCGCCTCCACTCCAACACCTCCTGGGGCTGGATCCGGTTCCGCCTCTGCACCGCATGGCACCACCGGAGCCCGAGCGCCTGCTCCTCAGGTCCTGATGTTGTCGGGCCTCAAGCTTCACAAGCGAAGGGTGGAGTACCTTGCGGTGGACCGGTAGGTGTTTTGAACTTCGCTTGGTTCGTGTAGGTGCCTTTTTTTTTCTGATGCTCGCCTTTGGTTGATCAGGCCGACATCTTTGGAGAAGAAAAGGAAGGATGGCAAGGCAGTTCTGCCTCCCTCCGCAGAGCAAGGAGGCAACATCGCTCGTGCCTCCCCATCCCGGTCATCTTCGCGGGGCCAAGAGGAGCTCTGTCGCATGGAGTCAGCCCCCATGGCCCCGCTGGCTCTAGAGGTGCCGGTCCTTGGCGCGGATGATGAGGTCTCAGCTGCTCCTGAACCTGCGGTCTCTCAAGCCCTGGTGATGATGCTGCTTCCTCCTACTGCTGCGCCTCCACTACTTGGTTCTTGCGGTCCTGCTGCCGTCTTGGAGCGTGTCCTTTCAGAGATGACCTAACCGCAGGCGGATCTCCTGAGCGCTGACCCACGCCTGGTGGCCGGGCGTCTGGAGCTGGCCTCCAGCTGGCTTCATTCTGACCTGGCAGTATGCGCGGCGCTGAGCCAGGCTGTTGCGACTTTCGAGAGAGAGAAGCAAGGAGTTGTCGGTACTGCAACTAATCGTGAGGCGGCGATGCGAGAAGCCAAGGCCGCCCGTGACCGTTGCCAACTGCTGGAGGGCGAGTTGCAGAGCCTGCGCGATAAGCACACCGAAGAGGCGCGCCACCGTGAAGCAGAGGAGAAGGAGATGAAGGCCCGGGAGGAAGCCATCAAGAATCGTGATGCTGAGCTGGCGGAGCTGGGGAAGAGGCAGGTTGCCGAGCGCAACCGGTTGGAGGAGCTGGAAACGAAGATGGGGGCAAAGGAGGCCAATCTCAACGCAAGGTGTGGGTCCTGGCCGAAGACCGTGTGGCCTTCGCTGATCTCGAGAGGAGATCTCGAAATGCGCTGAGGACGCTCTACCTGCATGGCCTAGAGAAGCCGCTAGATACCGACGAGGACGGCCCCGCCCAGCTGCTTCCTCTTGTGGTAAAGGCGCTTGAGGAGGTCGTTGAGGGCCTCGGTCCCATGGTGGAGGTGGAAGCTCACGTTCTGTCCTCAGCCTATCTTACCCGCGTCCTCAGCCCTCTGCACCTCTGCGACCCCAACGCCCAGTTTGACAAGCTGCGGGAGCCTGTGGCTGAAGATCTTCATGAAACCGCCACCGCAGCCGTTCAAGGTGAAGTGGAGGCCGTGCAGGGGAAGTTCCGCGGCTTTGTCTCCGATCCTCTGTCTGGTGATGCCGCGGATCCTGCGACCGGTGGTGAAGGTGAAGACATCGTCGCCCACAAGGGAGCTCCTTCCGCAGGCAACGACGATATCCAGGGGTGACCTGCAGCTATTCTCCTTGTTTGATTCCTGCGACATACATCAGGCCTCGTGGAGGCGTTTAGACTTTTCATTTGGTATTGTGAGAACAGTATGCTTGTAATATTTGCTTTGAGATTCTGTGTTTTCCTTCCTTATTTGCCTTGTTCTGCGTCGGCAGAGCCCAGCCCCGCGCATACCTCAACCGTCTTTGGGCCGACCGGAGACCAGGACGGTCCAAGGAGTGAGGGGCTACGTGACCAGTTAGGCTCCTGAGTTGCGATGCTCAGGAGTCCCCCTTGACGTGCGAACATCATATAGGGAGAGTTCATGAGGATAGATTAATGTTCTACGTTGCCAGAGCTCGGCCCCGCACATACCTCAACCGCCGTTGGGCCGACCGGAGACTAGGACGGTCCAAGGAGTGAGAGGATACGTGACCAGTTAGGCTCCTGAGTCGCGATGCTCAGGAGTCCCCCTTGACGTTCAAACAATTTCCATATCTGCCCTCACCGAGGCCTCGGGAGGGGTGCGTGATGCCCAGGTCAGGGGGACCTAGTTGGGTGGTGTGCGCTTGGGCGTGACCCGAGCGCAACCCCCGTGCCCAGCCCCCTCGCGCGACTCTCCCGAGGGGAGGCTTCATGGTGAGGCTGGGCGCTGAGCTCTGGGCTCCCTGAGGTTGGTACGACCGTGGGGTCGTCCTTAGTTGTTTATCAACAGCGCGGAGGATAGTGCTTCCGCTTGTGCACGGGCATAGCCGCTCCTCGGCAGTGTCGACAGCCAGCATGAAGCATGGAGCTTCCACTTGGGCGTGGGATGAGGGCCCCCCTCCGGGAGGAGCCCCCGGGGCGTGTACATCCCTGCCCTAACACGTGGCTTGCACGACAGGGCTGCGAGGTGTATCTGGGCACTCGTGAGCCATCGCGGGAGTCACGAGGCCCTACCTCAAGGCGGGTTGCGTCTGGTCTTGAGTCTTGGTGACTGTATGTCCCTGCAAGGCGGTTAGATGCAAGCACTCTACGTCCTCAGGTCCTGGCCCTCGAGCGAGCACAGCCTCCGATGGTATGCCACGTCGCGATGCCGTGGTCAAGGCTAGGGGGTGAGGGCTGGAGAGCCAGTAAGAGCTCCTGAGTCACGATGGTCAGGAGCCCCCCTTTTAACGTGCAAGCAAATTGCATGGGGCGAACGGACCCGTGGTGGGCGGTGATCAAACAAGTGATAGCAGTTGGTAGGTTAAGCAGATTGTATGGGATAAATGCAGGAAGGTACATGCCACTGGGTCTGGCACGAGCGGCGTGGTGATGATGCAGCCCGATGGGCGCCCCCAGCGAGGTAAGCTTAGAAGCATAAGCAAAAGGGATACATGCTATAGGGACCGACCCATGTGGCCTGGGAATAGTGTAGCCCGAGGGGCGCTCCCAGCTTAAATGAACTTGGAAGATGTCACCTGGGTCTGTAGACGAAGTAGAGTTGGTGCAGCTGAAGCCACGTGTTGAAGGAATGACTCCTCATGAGCCACCGGGACCCTAAGCCTCGGGAGGCTCTGGGGGCTCAGGAGGTTCCCTGAAGGCCGTCGCCATCTCCTCCAGAACGGCGTGGAACCTGGCGTCCTGAGCCGCCAGGACTTTCCGCACATTGCGCCGATGTGCCGACGCCATGCTCGGCAAGCCGAAGGGCATGTGAATGAAGCTGTATGGTGGACCCTCATAGTGGCCCCCGCATGATGGCCAGAAGCGTTCCTGAGATGCAGCCTTGTTGAGCCCTGGGATGTTAACGCAGGCGCGCAGCTCGGCACCGTCGCCTGGGTGGTGAGCCACACTCTGTGAGCGGCTCTCGCCACGCATGGCTCTTGCGTCTTGTAGCTCTTGGGTGGTCTTGGTGATGAACTCCTGGGTGGTGGGCATTCCTTGCCCCATACTCTCCTGAGAAACACGTGCCATGAAGCACGCTTCCAAGCGGTGCCCAAGCGCCTCCCTCATGAGATTGGCCAGGTCTGAGGCCCTCCAGAAAAGAGCCCCGGGGTCTTTCCTGAGGAGGGCGCCGGGCGCGCTTTCCTATGCAGTGGAGGGAGGTGCCCCTGGAGCGGGCGCCGATCCTGACGAGGCTCCTGATGCGACACCATATTCTTGGGGTCCTGCACGGCGCGGTAGCTTCTTCTTGGGGATGGTCTCTGGAGGGCCTGCACTTCTGCTGTCTGGGTTGTCAATTGCCGTGGCTTGGAAGGCGCGCTCAAGGGAGCACACCACATCTCTTTCTTCACATGGGATAGTGATGATCCCCCCGCTTCCTAGCATCTTGAGAACGTTGTAGCTGTGGTGAGTGACTGCCATGAACTTGGCCAGGGCTGGATACCCGAGGATGGCATTGTACGGCAGGAGGATGTGCGTGACATCGAAGTCGATGAGCTCGGTGCGGTAATTCTTGCGCTCCCCTAAGGTGACAGGCAGGCGGACTTGCCCTATTGGTGTGGTGGAACCGTCAGTCACCCCTGAGAAAGGCTTGGTTGGCTGGAGCTGCTCATAAGGCACTTGGAGGTTGTCGAACGTGTCGACGGATAGGAAGTTGAGCCTTGCACCACCATCGATGAGAGTATTGGTGACTTGCACATTGCTGATGAATGGGGAGCACAGCATAGGGAGTGTGCCAGCGGTGGCTGCAAACTTGAGCTGGTCGGTCGAGCTGAAGGTGATGGCGCATTGGGACCTCCGGAGTGGGCGCGTGGCCTCAAGCTTGGGGAGCGCCGCGTTCACCTCGCGAGCGAACTGTTTGAAGATGCACTAAGAGGCTAGGGCCTGAGCATCGCCCAAGATTCAAGCGACCGCACGCGGCTCCTGGAAGCCCCCAGCCTCCTCGTCCTGGTGGTGGTCATCGTTCCTCCTTGGCGGCGGCAACGGGGGAAGACCAGCGTTGCCCTGGGGGCGATCCTCACGATCCGGGTCCCTCCAGGCGCCCTCGCGAGGTTGGTCATGCCAACGGTCCTCACGAGGCCGGTCATGCCACTCCTAGCGCGGCCACAGTCGTCCCAGCATCCACCTCCGCGTCCTCCTCCGCAGCCGTAGCCCCGGTCATTACGCTCGGGGCGTTGGCCGAATAGTCCTTCCCGAATGGCTCTAAGGTCTTGACAGTCGCGGGTGTTGTGGGTGTTCAGGTTGTGGAAGGCACAGAATGGGCGGCCGTTCTTGGATAACTCAGGCTGGTCTCTGCCTCGCTTGTTGTCGGGATCTGCTGCGAGCACTACTGCCTCCTTGCGCTTCACGTCCTTGGCCTTGGTCTTCTTTTCCTCCACTCCTGCAGTTGTCAGCTCAAGAGGAGAGAGGCGCCCCTCCTCAGCTCTTGTGCACCAGGTCGCCAGGCTGAACAGGTCCTGAGATGTGCAAAGCTCCTCATGGATAGCCAGCTCTTCCTTCATCTTGACGTTGCGGACGCCGTCGAAAAACACGGAGATGATGGCCTCGTCCGTGACCTTGGGGATCTTGAAGCGTGTGTTGTTGAAGCGCAGGATGTACTTCTGGAGGCTCTCTCCTGGCTATTGCTTGATGCGGCGTAGGTCGCCCGCGACCGGCGGGCGGTCACGAGTGCCCTGGAAGTTGGCGACGAAGCGGTCGCGCATCTCGTCCCAGGAGGAGATCGAGCCGTGCTGCAGGTTCAGGAGCCAGGAGCGGGCCTCATCCTTGAGAGCCACGGGAAACCAGTTCGCCATGACTTTTTCATCGCCGTTGGCCATTTCGATGCTCAACTCATAGAGCTACAGGAACTCCATGGTGTCAGCGTTGCCATCGTACCGAGGAGCCAGATTTGGCTTGAACTTGCCTGGCCAGGCAATGCTATGCAGCTCAGGGGTGAAGGCGCGGCAGCCTGCCGTGGGTGACGGGGCCCGCTTCGGGGGCGGAGCTTGGTCTTGGCGAGGTCCACGCTGTGCCACTACAAGTGGCGTGCGGTCTTGACGAGGTGGCGCAGGGAGCGCTGGTGCAGCTTCTCGCGGCCGCGGGATTTCTTGGCAGCTCCTTTCTTCACGTGCAGGCGCCGGGCGCGGCGGATGACGCCGCAGAGGCGCGCGCCTTGGCGCCAAGGCACCGTCTTGGGGTCGAGGCGGTGGATGCACGCCACGAGCCCCGTCGCCCGTGGCCTGCTGAGGGGGAGGCAGAGAGTGGGACGGTGCCAGAGAGCCCCCCGCGGCACGGATGAGCTCGGCGAGCGGTCGAGCCACTCCTCATAGACGTCGTCGATGGGGCGGTAACGCAGGAGCTCATTCGCCGTGATGAGCACGGCCCGTGCCTCCATGGGAGCGCAGTGCGCGTGAGACGAAGAGCCAGCAGACACTACAAAAAAATACACTTCCGTGATGATATGTGTTTGTCACAATAGGTCGCTTTTTTGTCATGCATGTACATCCATGACAAATTTATGATAGAATCAAGATAGTCATACCTGTGCTGCCGTAGAAGTGTTCCATGGCATTACCAAAATTATCATCACGGAAGTGTACACTTCCATGACGATAAATCGCGCGTCACAGAAGTGCTTTCGTCAAGGGTGACCGACACGTGGCATCCACCGTAACGGAACGCCGTTAAGCTATTGGGTCGGGTTTTGGATCCGATAACCCGTTAACAGCCCCGACCAATGGGAAATTTCCACGTGTAAAATTCTTATTGGCCGGACGAAACACGTGTCAGCTCGTCAGTGGGTTAGATCGGCGCCTATGATACGTCGACATGTGGCACGGCCCAACAGAGGCCCATTGCTGTGAAAAGGCCGGCCCGTTTGACTTGGTCAAAAGGTGGCGGGCCGGCCCATGGAAAGCCTGTTAATGGCCTGTTCACATATGGCCCATTTACAGCCCGCTAACCGAAGGCCCGTTATGCTCTATCCGAATTAGGCCCAGTAGCGTCATCTGGGCCATCCAACATGATTCCAACCCGTTTACACTTCTGGCCCATGTATGGCCCATGAAGTCTTCCGGCCCATATGAGGCCCTATGTAACTCTTGGCCTATTAACGGCCCGTGGTGAAACTGGCCCGTAATGAATAGTGTATCACTTTATACCCATTAACGGCCCGTTATTCCGTTGGGCCGTTTCTAGCCCATGTTATCTTTCGGCCCTCTCAGAGCCCATTTATTCTTGGGCTCATTTCCAGCATTCGTTTACTTACGGCCCGTTACTGTCATTTTCTGCTTGTGGGCCAAATTCAGCCCATGGTTACAGTCGGCCCGTTTGTGGTTCGTTAATACGTTGGGCCGTTTTCATAGCGTCATCCAATACAGGCTATTAACGATGGCCCGTTACGGTCGGCCCATGAACGGATGATTCCAACTCTAGCCCGTTTACGGCCATAATGCGGCTTGTTGTTGGCCCATGTTTGGCCAATCGATCATACGGCTCGTATAACACCCATTGATGATACGGCCCATAGAAGGCCCATTGTTTCTACGGTCCATAGAAGGCCTACTGTTTCTACGGCCCATAGAAGGCCCACTGTTTCTACGGCCCGTAGGAGGCCCAGTGTCACTACATTAAATATTAGCCCATGGTTATTGTGGCCTAGATTTAAAAAATAGGTTATTGCAGCCACTAGTTAACCGCGGAAAAAGAACTGCAATGACTACAAGCAAACAAATAAACAAGACAACAAGGAAATAAATAAGCAAGCAACTAACGCTAAGCTATCACGGCTATTACACATATTACATTCACTGGGCATCAAAGTTCACCACCAGTGCAAATATAGGGAACAAAGCAGCATATCATATACACTGGCCGTCAAAAGTGGCCACCAGTGTAAATAAACGCGGCAGCAAAACAAGATCATAACTAAAACAACTTCAGAAGAGCTCAAGAAATGGTATCCTGGGTATCCACCATGCTAGCAATAAGCTTAGCAAGCTAATTAGCTTTGTCCTGTTTGGCGCCAAAATCCTCCAACGCTTGCTGTTGCACCAGAAAGTATGCATCTGAATGCTCCAGGGACTTCCGCAGTCCTTTCGCTTCTTGCCACAGCACAGCTGAACGATGTCTTTCAGCTCGTAGTTGGGACTCAAGAAACCGAACTGATTCAGACAGTGAGTTTGAATAGTTTGTGCAAGCGGTAGTGGCCAGTAACTCCAACACTAAACCAAGACAGGATGTGTCACTATCCTGAACCTTATCTGCATTACTTCCTTTACCGTTGCTTAATAAGGCACTCTTCCCCAATATTCTGTCAGCATTCTAAAAGAAGAAACAAGCAGACACATAACAAGTTTAGCATGTACTACTATATTAAACTCATTTCGGTGAACCAGTTCATTGGTAAGGTGAACATGATTAAACTACCAAGTCTTCTATTGCCAAGTACTAGTACATAATAAAAGCATCAAACAAATATATATCTATATCCTATGGTAGCAATGGAATCTTAAATTAGAATAGTTGTTCTTCAGGTTTAGGCACTTGTCCTACATAAACAGAGTGCAGTAAGATGCAAGAATATAATACTTCAAAATAGAAAATGAGCTCATAGACCTTACCACATTCTTGGTTCGGGACCAGTAGAGAACAAGGCATTCCCAGTCATCGTCCAGTAAATGTGTCTCAGGAGAACGTAAGGGAATTTGATGAGTTTCTTTGCCGGTGAAGTACGTTTTCTTCAGGTAATTCTGATACTGCCACCAAGCATTCTTGAAGATAGCAGAGGTATTAGCACAGGTTACCTCATCCTGAGTTTCCAAATTGGACCTTCTCTATAGAGAAAAATGGGAAAATATGTTGTATTATAACCATCATGGAGGTAGGATGTATGGGACGAAGCAAAGTAATTGCCATGAATAACATTACTTACACATAACTCCTAGACAAACACCTGCAACTGGCATTTTCCTTCATCTTTCGTATAATATTTCCAAGATGGGAAGATACGCACATGCGATTTAACAACATCAAATGCGATAGATGCTAAACTACGACTAGCTGGTTGTGCTTCCTCCGTAGGAATAGGCGTACTAACTGGTGGAGCTGGGGTTCGCCGTGATAGTATAGGCCCTTTGGGCACTGGAGCTGCCTTACTAAATGCTCTTGTTTGGGAGCTCTGTGGTGGAGATGGTGCTGTGTCAACAGGAACTGGGTTACTATTGGCTGGGGTTGGGGTTAGATTGGGTGAAGCTGGTTCTCTGTCCATCGTACTAGGGGTACAATCTGCGAGAGTTTGGGTTATGTGTGGTAGGGCTGGTTCTTGTGCTTGTACAACTGGGGTGCTATCTCCACCAAGAGGTAGCACTGTTTTATTTGAAGACCGTGTTTTTAGTCCGCTAGATACTGGCATCACCCGCTCCAATTCAAATGGTTGATAAACAGGAAACTTAGTTGAATGTACAGACATTGTATGAGAGACAGATGCAATAGATAGTGTGAAAAAAGAGGGCATGATATAGTTGACATGTATATTGTTTAACTAAAACGGATAGCATGACATAATTTCACATATATGATGTCTATCTAAACTGGCTAGCATAGCATAACATAATTCAAAGATATGACGAATAACTAAACAGGATCGCATGACATAATTCACCTACATGTTATCTAAGTAATCAGGATTGCATCATTTAATTCACATATGTGATTTATATGCTAAACAAAGGGCATTCGATATGATGTCTGAACTAAGAACATGGTGTTGAATATTGTGTATATGATGTCTAAACTATGCAATGCAAGACACCGTATGCATGATATGAGCAGTATAACCATGCCAAGTTAGAGCATACACCTCAGTGGGGGAATAGGACTGGTCATCTGTCTCTGAATCCATCTCTGAGGAGCTATCGGGACCCAACAAGAGATCTGCTTCGACAGGTAGCACCGTCTGCTCTGAACGCCTTGTTTTCACTCCAGATTTTTCCATCTCCCACCCAAATCGCTGATTCACAGGAAGAGTAGTTTAATTTACAAACATTGTCGACAAATGGAAATGTAGTGAAGAAAAGGATGGGCAAGATATCATTCAAATATGTGATGTCTGGTTAAACAGGATGGCATTGCACATTTCACATATATTATGGCTGGCTAAAAGACATGAGACTGCATAATTCCCATATATGATATAGAAACTAAATAGGTGGCATTACAGAACATGTCTAAACTAAGCGGATGACATATATGATGTCAAAAGTAGGCACTGCAAGGCAACATATGCATGATATGACTAACTTCATCATGCCAAGGTAGAGCAAACACCTTGGGGGTAAATAGGAGTGGTCAGCGGCGTCTGAATCCGCCTTAGAACAGATATGTTCCTCTGGATTACAATATGGAGAGGGGTGGGGAGGGTTTTCCATTGAACCCACCATGGAGCGATGTCTGCATGACATTGTATTGCCGCGCAAAACTCTTCTCCTTTTCTCCACATGTTCAGCATGACTATGTACAATATCTGACATGCATACGAAAAAAATATGGTGAAATTATGTAAGGAGAGCATGCAGAAATTTAGAGTGATGGTAATAACCAGTGGATCGATGTTTTTCCGTTGAAAAAAAATATCCCTAATGGATCGACGTGAATGTATAGTAATAAGTGATGCAACAAGTGTGCAACCACTTTGCCATAGCCGTGTCGACCTCAGCATCATATATGATGTGGAGGAGGTGGCTCTCGGAGGTGTGGAGGAAGATCTGAGTAATCTGTAGACGGCGTCCAAGGCACTACTCTGTTGTGATGGATCGTTCTGTTGTTGGAGCAGCTCCGGTGAGCCGTAAGACGTCAAGGCTGAAGCAGCACAAGACAGACATCGTCAATCTCAAGTGGGATTCTTATAGCATCTCCAATAGATGATGTAAAATGGATGTAAAATTAACATCACGAAAACCACCTGACTACAACAGATGAGGTAAAAATTGTTGACTCCGAACTTAACTGTCGAAACTGAAATTTACTGTGGAATCTGAATGCTACTGTCGAAACTGAACGCAATGGTAGCAGAGAGGCACTTGACATGTAGTTCAGGGAGGGCCTGCAGTTCATCTTCAACCTGCACCCCCTGAGCCGCCAGCCACCACCGGCCGAACCGCTGGCCCCAGCGTCGCCTCGCCGCCCGAAACAACTCGCCACCACCGCCCCGGCCAGCCCTCTAGGCCCCCCGCCCCTCCACCCCGAACCCTAAGATAGATAGTGGGGTACCTCTCCGGCGAGCCCCCGTCCCCGCTGCGGGTGGTTCTTCCTTAACTCCGGCGAGCCCCCCAACCCCTGAAAATCGACTGACCCAAAAGTTGATTCAGTCGACTGAAGTGTGGCTTAATCGGAGCAGAGCAGTAGCACGAGCGAGGGGGAGAGCAGCAGCAGCAGCAGCTGGGCGAGTGACTGATCGAGCGAGAGCTGGAGCAGCAGCAGCAGATCCGGCTGGTATGGACGCTGCCGCCGAAGGGGCCTCGCACTGGGGGAGAGCCACCGTCGAGATGTCGCCCGCGGCACCGGCTTCAAGGTAGCCGCTCCATGGGGGTGCGGGATGGTGCACCGTCGGTGCCGGGAGGTTGAGTTAAGGAGAAGGTGCGATGCGATGAGTGTACAACCTCTTTGGTGGTGCCGAGTAGGCCTCTGCTTCGTCCGAGGAGTCGGTGAGGATGCTGCGGTTCCGCTAGAGAAGGTTAAGGCCGAACTATGGGGATGGAGCAGCCGCGATAGACGAGGTGATCGTTGGAGCAGCTCCTTGGAGGTGGAGGACGGGGTGGCCGAACCGGCGGGAGGGCAATATGGACGACGGATCCTCATCCGGGGAGGTGGACGAGGGACGTCGAGCTGTTGCCGTGGACGATGTCGTCGGGGAAGAGGCTCCGGCTAGGCAGCGGTGATGTGGCAGATGGAGGTGGGTGGGGTTTCGCGGCTGGAGCGGAGAGGTTATGGCAGCATGGGATTTCGAATGGCGGAAAGGGGGCGATGGGAGGGGGTGAAGCATGACTTAGGAACGCGCTTGTCCAAAATGTAGGGTGTGTTACAAAAGTACCCCCCACTGATTTGAACTAGCGGCCCTTTTGGCTCAGGGTTAGAAGGGGGATTTCACGTGTCGGGATTTGGCAGCTGGAGGGAGTTTTCGCACGCGTTGTAATTTCGGGATAGCAAGGCGCGGGTTGTGAAGGCGCCAGATTTGGGAGCACGATATCTGAATTTTCGGGATATAACAAGACGCGGGTTGAATTCTAGGGACAAGCCTAACATGTAGTAATATTGTACTTGTACGTACCAAATCAATTCGCACTTCCCTCAACCAAAAAGAAAACAAAAAAATAAAACTATTCACACCACACAGAGAGAGAGTCTTGCCCCGTTTTACTATACAAATGCTATTCAAAGCTACTCCCTCCTTCCATCTATATAGGGCCTAATGTGTTTTTCGATGCTAACTTTGACCAAATATTAGAGCAATGATATATGACATGCAACTTACACAAAGCATACCATTAAATTCGTCTGTGAAAGGTTCTTTCAATGATATAATTTTCACATTGTGCATGTCATGTACAATTAATCTTGTCAATATTCAAAGGCGGTCTTAAAAATCTCATTACGCCTTATATGGATGGAAGGAGGGGGTATGAATCCATGTTGTTGTCATGCCATAGCTATTTCATGCATTAGAGTGATAGCATCATGTCTAAATTCTCCCAGAAAGATGAAATGGGGATAACAGAACCCCCAGCACCCCCTTGAACCAACTAGGGCTTACTAAAATTGGTTTCAATGTACCCAAAATGCCCTTCAAAAATGTTCAACATTTCTGGATTGGGCTAAAACCCCTAGCAAAAATGGTGCACACTTTTCCAGGACAATCTAGATTTTTTTGAATTAAATCATAAGTATTTGAATTTGGGCATTTAAATGCTATAAAATATTTTAAATGCTCAAATAATTCTGGAAATAAGTGTGGGCTGTTGGAAATAATCTAAACCGAGCCTATGTTTATTTTTAGGATTTTTGTAAGTGCCTAGCTATTTTTAGTAAAGCCTAGAGTTACAGAAAAATAGAAAAGGAAAACAAAACAGAAAAAGAGAGGGAGAGAAACTTACCGGGCAGCCCACTGGCTGGCCCAGTACTGTGCTGGCCTGTGCCACCCAGCAGCTTCCCCTTTCCAGAGCAGGCAGGGAGGTGAGCATGGCGCGCCCGAGCTAGCCACGCACCACCCAGCCTCTCTGCTTCGCCCTGGTCGCCTTTGCGCCGCGTGGATCGTCTCCTGGTCGTCGCCCCGACCTCGCCGACACCTCATTCCCCCCTTCTCTCTCCCTTGCTCCCCCGAAGCCATGCCCGACGCAGCCGACGCTGTCTTGCCGCTGTAGCCGTAGCCACTGTCGTCCTCGTGTCACCCCACCATGCCCACGAGCTCCGCAGCATCTCCCTCGACCTCCTCGATGAGCCACGAGGCCTCGGACGCGCTGCAACGCCGCCACCACTATCGTTCCCCTCGCCGGCCACCGGAGATCGTCGCCGACGATTCGCCACCTCCCGAGCTTCCTCGAGCCCACTTCGACGACCACTGCACTCGCCGTGAGCCCAGCTTTGTCCTCCCCCTCTCCACTAACTCCCTCCTGCACCGTGTGCACCACACCACGCTCACCCAAGCACCCGCCGCTGCCGAGCTCGTCGCCGATGTGGCTCCAGCCACCCACCGGCCACACCGTTACGACCAGCGCACTCACTGCACTCGCAGGAGCCCGTAGCACCACCCCACGCGCCTCGCCATGCCCCGCAGCCTCGGTTTCGACCTCGCCCGAACTCCCACGACCGCCAAGGTCGTCGCCGGCATCGTTCCCGGCCTCCCCGAGCTCCACTTCCACCACCAAACGACGCAGCTCGCTCCCCGCGTCACGTAGCTGCTCTTCGCCGTCGATTTGGTCGCCGGAGACGCAAACCCGAGCCCCTCCGCCGTGTCTGTCATCGCCGGCGTCAAGCTGCCGGCCACTTAACCATGTTTGACCCATGTGGGCCCAGGTTGACTCCCCCCTGAGCCTATGACAGGTGGGGCTGGCCTGTTAATTAGGTTAGGATTAGTGCTAACTAATTTTAGTTAGTTTAGGTCACTGACATGCGGGCCCAGGCCCCACTGACAGTTAGTTAGAATTAACTAAACTTTGTTAGTTAGTTGAGACACTGACAGATGGTGCCCACCAGTCAGGTTTGACCTGCGCTGGCGCCTTTGACTCGCTGACGTCACAGTGACGCAGTGCTGATGCAATTATTCAATTTCTAGATTTATTTTTATATAGGAAATTCCAGAAAATAGCCTAAACTTCTAAAAATCATAGAAAATCAACCATAGCTCCAAATCAAACAAAATATATATGAAAAATGATCGGAAAAATTCAATCTTTCCATCTGTAATGATTTCATGCATGACAAAACACTTTAACCTTGCTGTTTAGGTGAAACAAGCTAATACACTTATTATGCATAAGAACTTAAGTTTCCATTTGAATCTTTGATTCAAATGGACCCCTTTCAACTTGTTTCACATTGCATTAGGCAGGACACATAATTTTGCAATGTCATAGCATGCATCATATTGTTGCATATTGCCATGTGTTGATTATATTCTATGTGTCCTTCATGGTAGGTTCTGCCTCCGAGGATATCTCCGAGTATCCAACTGAAGGGCAGTACCCTACTACCACTCCATCAGGCAAGCAGCCCCATTGATCATATCGATACAATCCCATGTTCTCGCCTCTGCTCTCATTTACTGCATTAAGACAACAACGTTTCAAACTGCTGTGTGCTACGGTAGTTGAACCCTTATCCTCTGCATGACCTGTCATTGCCACAGTACCTAGATGAAACCCACTAGCATGTGTAGGAGTTGATTGAGCCATGTATGTGTTTCCTACCTTGCTATACCTTCTATGCTTAGAGTTGTGTCAGGTCTGGTTCATTTGGGTGATGGGCTAGAGTGAAATGATTATGTCGGTAATGTGAGGGATGTGTTGTACATGTTTTGGTAAAGGTATCGATGAGAGGCCATGTAGGAGTACATGGTGGGTTGTTTCATTGAGGCCATCCCTAAGAACTGAGATCTGTATGCGTGATTTAAGATTCAGCGACTACCACACATTGGGCCCTGAAATATGACCCCGCTCGACTTACTGACCCCTCTCGTCCTTTGTCCAGGAGTTGCAACTAGTTTCTGGTGTTTGTAGGTTATGCGTTGGCGGCCGTGCGTAGCACTGACCCTAGGGGTGGGCTATGATGCGGTAGACACACCGTGGCACGGTGTACCGAGTCGCCCGTTTGGTGTCTCGGGAACCTTGCACACATCGTTTGGGGCCGTTGAGGACATCCCGGCCAGATTTCCTTGCAGATGGAACCCGAATAGGCGATAAACCTGGACTAGAGACTTGTGCAGTTAGTCAGGTCGTGGTCTACACCCATGTCGGCTTTCGCTTGAAGTCTGCTGAGCACCTGTCGTGTGCAGACGCTAAGTGGTGGAAACATGTGTGACGAAGTACACCCCTGCAGGTTATAAAACTATTCGAATAGTCGCGTCCATGGAAAAGGACTACTCGGTTGCCTATACAATTCATAGACAAGTTAATGGTTACTACTAAAAGACTCAAGATAAGTGTGAGTACCGAGGATGGCCCTCTCGTACGATGACGAGGGAGGATCCCCGATGGACTATTGAGTTGGTGATTAGTGGACTCGTGTGCGAAAACTATTTTACTAGTGGTGTCTCATAGGATAGCTTAGCCAAGAGTCAAAGCTGGCTTGCTGCAATAACTCCACCACCTTCTTGAGAATGAGCATGTATAGTAGGTTCTGTTGTAAGACTTGCTGAGTACCTTTGTACTCATGTTTGCTTTAATTACTGTTTTCAGACGACAACACCGCCCCCTCCGATGGGTTTTATGTAGACCTCGACGTCGATGAGTAACTTGCCACCCAGGTGGTGATCCTGGCCATGGAGGGCCTTATGTAGATAGACAGGCTTCGAGAAGCCTTCTTTCTTTCTAGTGTCTGTACTCATACTATTTGCTTCTGCATGTGCTTGTATGCTTGTATGACTTGAGTGTCGGGTCATGTGACCCCTACGTGTATGAACATGTTATTTATGGCTCTCTGGAGCCTTTAAATAAAGTACTTGAGTTGTAGAGTTTTGTTGTGATTCCATGTTATATTTGCACATATCGAGCATACTGTGTGTATGATTGAAATGCTTCGTATGTGTGGGATCCGACAATCTAGTTGTTTATCCTTGGCAGCCTCTCTTATGGGGAAATGTAGTCTAGTGCTCCTCGAGCCATAGTAGTCCGCTACAGCCTGGTTCACCGGAGTCCTGCTAGCCCAGCACTACTGCTCAGGACACTTGACTGGTCGGCATGTGTTTCACTTCGTTCCTATGTCTGTCCCTTCAGGGAAATGTCACGCGGTGACTTCCGGAGTCCTGCCTAGCCTGCTACAGCCTGGGTTCCCCGTAGTCCTGTTAGCCCGGTGCTACAGCCCGGATTCACTCGCTGATGACCGACATGCTCGATGTGATTCATGTATACCTGTCCCCATAGGTTTGTGCCGCTTTGGTTTCACGACTAGCCATGTCGGCCCGTGTTCTCTGTCATATGGATGCTAGCGACACTATCATATATGTGAGCCAAAAGGCAGAAATGGTCCCGGGCCATGGTAAGGTGCCACCCGTGGGGATACCGTGCATGAGGCCGCAATGTGATATGAGGCCACCAAAGTTTGAAATATATCTTCACCCAACCGGATTTGAATCTCAGGCAAAGACATTGGGTCGAGTTGATCTCGGATTACGACTTAGGAATAACTTACACCCCGGGCAAAGCCAATGTCATGGCTGATGCGCTAAGTCGTAAATCCTACTGTAACAACCTGATGTTACAACAGAGTCAACCACTTCTCCATGAGGAATTTCGTAAGCTTTAGCTTCACATTGTTCCTCGAGGATTCCTATCCACCCTGGTGGTGAAGCCTAACCTTACTGATCAAATCATAGCTTCCCAGGAGCGTGATAAGGGCATATCCCGGATTAAGGAAAACATTGCTAGCGGAGTTGCTAAATGTTTTTCCATGGATGAGCGAGGTCTTGTCTTCTTTGAGAACCGCTTGGTGGTTCCCAAGAAACAACATCTACGCCAGTTGATTCTTAAGGAAGCTCAAGAATCCCCTCTCACCATTCATCCCGGTAGTATTAAAATGCATCAAGACCTATGCCAGAGGTTTTGGTGGACTAGGATGAAGAGAGAAATTGCTGAATATATTACTAGTTGCGACTTCTGTCGTCGTGTTAAAGCAGAGCATCAACGGCCTGCTGGCACCCTTCAACCTTTGGCTATTCCTGAGTGGAAATGGGATAAAATCAGTATGGATTTCATTACTGGGTTTCCCAGGACCAAGAGAGGGAATAATGCTATCTTCGTCGTAATCGATCGTCTTTCCAAGGTGGCCCAATTTCTACCTATTCGTGAGAGTATCACCGCTAGCCAGCTGGCTGATTTATACATCTCCCAAATTGTATCCCTTCATGGTGTCCCATTGGAAATTAACTCAGACCGTGGGAGTCTCTTCACCTCTCGATTTTGGGAAAGTTTCCAAAATGCTATGGGAACTCGTCTCTCTTTTAGCACCGCCTTCCACCCTCAATCAAGTGGTCAAGTAGAGCGAGTCAATCAAATTCTGGAAGATATGCTCCGAGCTTCTGTCATGTCATTTGGAATGGGTTGGGAGAAATGCCTTCCATTCGCGGAGTTTGCTTATAACAATAGTTATCAAGCTAGCTTGGGCAAAGCTCCTTTCGAAGTTCTCTATGGGCAAAAATGTCGAACGCCTCTTAACTGTCAGAAACCGGGGAAAGACAACTCTTTGGCCCGGATATGATTCAGGAAGCAGAAGAGCAGGTTCGCGTTATTCGTGAGAAATTGAAAACAGCCCAATCTCGTCAAAAGAGCCAATATGATCGTAAACATAAGCTTATGACTTATGAAGTCGGCGAGAAGGCTTACCTTTGGGTTACTCCGTTAAAGGGAACCCATCGCTCCGGCATCAAAGGCAAATTGGCTCCACGTTACATTGGACCCTTTCGCATTCTTGCCAAACGAGGAGAAGTTGCCTACCAATTGGAACTACCTCCGCATCTTTCTAGATTTCACGATGTCTTCCACGTTTCTCAACTCAGGCGTTGCTTCGCGGATCCTATCCGTGGAATGGACCACGAAACGCTTGATCTACAAGATAACCTCTCATATCAGGAATATCCCGTTCGTATCCTTGATCAAGCCGAGCGTACCACTCGACACCATAATATCAATTTTCTCAAGGTTCAATGGTCACACCATTCCGAAAAGGAAGCCACTTGGGAAAGGGAGGATCGTCTTCGACTCGAGTACCCCACCTTCTTCCCAATAGATCCTAAATCTCGGGATGAGATTCTTTTGAGTGGGGGTGAGTTGTCACACCCTAGCTAGTTCATGCATTAGAGTGATAGCATCATGTCTAAATTCTCCCAGAAAGATGAAATGGGGATAACAGAACCCCCAGCACCCCCTTGAACCAACTAGGGTTTACTAAAATTGGTTTCAATGAACCCAAAATGCCCTTCACAAAATGTTCATCATTTCTGGATTGGGCTAAAATCCCTGGAAAAAATGGTGCACACTTTTCCAGGACATTCTGGATTTTTTTGAATTAAATCATAAGTATTTCAATTTGGGCATTTAAATTCTATAAAATATTTTAAATGCTCAAATAATTCTGGAAATAAGTGTGGGCTGTTGGAAATAATCCAAACAGAGCCTATGTTTATTTTCAGGATTTTTGTAAGTGCCTAGCTATTTTTAATAAAGCCTAAAGTTACAGAAAAATAGAAAAGGAAAACGAAACACAAAAACAGCGGGAGAGAAACTTACCTGGCCGGCCCAGCAGTTTGATGGCCTGTGCCAGCCAGCTGCTTCCCCTTGCCAGAGCAGGCAGGGAGGTGAGCATGGCGCGCCCGAGCTCGCGACGCACCACCCAGCCTCTCTGCTTCGCCCTGGTCGCCTTTGCGCCGCGTGGATCGTCTCCTGGTCGTCGCCCCGACCTCGCCAACACCTCATTCCCCCCTGCTCTCTCCCTCGCTCCCCTGAAGCCATGGCTGACGCAACCGCCGCCATCTTGTCGTCGTAGCCGTAGCCACCGTCGTCCCCATGTCACCCCACCGTGCACACGAGCTCCGCAGCATCTCCCTCGACCTCCTCGACGAGCCAGGAGGCCTCGAACGCGCTGCAATGCCGCCACCGCTGTCGTTCCCCTCATCGGCCACTAGAGATTGTCGGCGACGATTCGCCGCCTCCCGAGCTTCCCCGAGCCCGCTTCGACGACCGCTGCACTCGCCGTGAGCCCAGCTCCGTCCTCCCCCTCTCCACTAACTCCCTCCTGCACCGTGTGCACCGCACCACGCTCACCCGAGCACCCGCCGCCGTCGAGCTCGTCGCCGACGTGGCTCCGGCCACCCACCGGCCACACCGTTACGACCAGTGCACTCATGGCACTCGCAGGAGCCTATAGCACCACCCCACGCGCCTCGCCGTGCCTCGTAGCCTCGGTTTCGACCTCGCCCGAACTCCGGCGACCGCCAAGGATGTCGCCGGCGTCGTTCCCGGCCTCCCCGAGCTCCACTTCCACCACCAAACGATGCGGCTCGCTCCCCGCGTCACGTAGCTGGTCTCCGTCGTCGATTTGGTCGCTGGAGACGCAAACCCGAGCCCCTCCGCCGTGTCTGTCGTCGCCGGCGTCAAGCCGCCGGCGAGTTGACCACATTTGACCCGTGTGGGCCCAGGTTGACTCCCCCCCTGAGCCTATGACAGGTGGGGCCGGTCTGTTAATTAGGTTAGGATTAGTGCTAACTAATTTTACTTAGTTTAGGTCACTGACATGCGGGCCCAGGCCCCACTGATAGTTAGTTAGTATTAACTAAACTCTGTTAGTCAGCTGAGACACTGACAGATGGGGCCCACCAGTCAAGTTTGACCTGGGCTGGCGTCTTTGACTCGCTGACGTCACATGACGCAGTGCTGATGCAATTATTTAATTCCTGGATTTATTTTTATATAGGAAATTCCAGAAAATAGCCTAAACGTCTAAAAATCATAGAAAATCAACCATAGCTCCAAATCAAACAAATTATATATGAAAAATGATCAGAAAAATTCAATCTTTTCATCTGTAATGGTTTCATGGATGACAAAACACTTTAACCTTGTTGTTTAGGTGAAACAAGCTAATACACTCGTTATGCATAAGAACTTAAGTTTCTATTTGAATCTTTGATTCAAATGGACCCCTTTCAACTTGTTTCACATTGCATTAGGCAGGACACATCATTTTGCCATGTCATAGCATGCATCACATTGTTGCATATTGCCATGTGTTGATTATATTCTGTGTATCCTTCGCGGTAGGTTCTGCCTCCGAGGATATCTCCGAGTATCCAACTGAAGGGCAGTACCCTACTACCACTCCATCAGGCAAGCAGCCCCATTGATCATATCGATACAATCCCATGTTCTCGCCTCTGCTCTCATTTACTGCATTAAGACAACAACGTTTCAAACTGCTGTGTGCTACGGTAGTTGAACCCTTATCCTCTGCATGACCTGTCATTGCAACAGTAACTAGATGAAACCCACTAGCATGTGTAGGAGTTGATTGAGCCATGTATGTGTTTCCTACCTTGCTATGCCTGGTATGCTTAGAGTTGTATCAGGTCTGGTTCATCTGGGTGATGGGCTAGAGTGAAATGATTATGTCGGTAATGTGAGGGATGTGTTGAACATGTTTTGGTAAAGTATCGATGGGAGGCCATGTACGAGTACATGGTGGGTTGTTTCATTGTGGCCGTCCCTAAGAACTGAGATCTGTATGCGTGATTTAAGATTCAGCTACTACCACACATTGGCCCCTGAAATATGACCTGGACGTCGATGAGTAACTTGCCACCCAGTTGGTGATCCTGGCCATGGAGGGCTTTATGTAGATAGACAGTCTTCGAGAAGCCTTCTTTCTTTCTAGTGTCTTTACTCAGACTATTTGCTTCCGCATGTGCTTGTATGCTTGTATGACTTGAGTGTCGGGTCATGTGACCCCTACCTGTATGAACATGTTATGTATGTCTCTCTGGAGCCTTTAAATAAAGTACTTGAGTTGTAGAGTTTTGTTGTGATGCCATGTTGTATTTGCACATATCGAGCATATTGTGTGTATGATTGAAATGCTTGGTATGTGTGGGATCCGACAATCTAGTTGTTTATCCTTGGCAGCCTCTCTTATGGGGAAATGTAGTCTACTCCTCCTCGAGCCCTAGTAGTCCGCTACAGCCCGGTTCACCGGAGTCCTGCTAGCCCAGCACTACTGCTCAGGACCCTTGACTGGCCGGCATGTGTTTCACTTTGTTCCTATGTCTGTCCCTTCGGGGAAATGTCATGCGGTGACTTCTGGAGTCCTGCCTAGCCTGCTACAGCCCGGGTTCCCCGGAGTCCTGTTATGCTAGTGCTATAGCCCGGATTCACTCGCTGATGATCGACATGCTCGATGTGATTCATGTATGCCTGTCCCCATAGGTCTGTGCCGCTTTGGGTTCACGACGAGCCATGTCGGCCCGGGTTCTCTGTCATATGGATGCTAGCGACACTATCATATATGTGATCCAAAAGGCGCAAACGGTCTCGGGCCATGGTAAGGCGACACCCGTGGGGATACCGTGCGTGAGGCCGCAATGTGATATGAGGTGTTACCGGCTAGATCGATATGACTTGGAATCAGGGTCCTGACAGTTATGTCCGATTAAATTTTTTCGCTTGTTGTATAATGCATGTAACCTACTCATACCAACGGACGTGAATGCTAGTTATGGCCCATGCCACCCCACTATATCGAGCCTATATTGAGGTACATAGAACAAATTTCCTGCAGTCCGTGCTCAGCCCTCCTCTATCTCTCTTCTCAGCCAGCCAGCGGACGCGCAGAGCCCATCGTCTGTTTGCTCACATGCAGCCCCACATGTCAGTGAAAACGCAAGAGGACCCACTGAACCTGCACATCTTTCACCTCGATGTGCTGGTGATGAAAAACAAATCCAATAAAGATCTTCGGTGGCCGCTTTTGGAGTTACTCAAGAGTAGTAAGATTTTATTTACAGTTTAACCCAAGATGCACATCTCGTGGCTTCAACTACTACTCTATTTCCTTTCATGACACGACCTGGATGCTGGATGTCCCACGTGTCGGCAAAAGGAGGAAGAACCCGACCAAATCTTCGGTTCTGCTCTCGGATTAGACTAGTTGTGCTAACTTAAGAAATTTATTGTGTACTCCCTCCGTTCCAAAATACTTGACTTCCATTTGTCCAAAAATAGATATACCTATATACTAACACATGTCTAGATACATATATATTTTGACAAATAGAAGGCATGTATTGTGCAACGGAGGGAGTAGAATGGATGCAAGTTTTTGTATTGGGAAGAAGAGTACATCCATATATTGATAGAGCGCAATTTAGTAGATGTTCTATCACTTTTAGCTAGCACGGACGCAAGATCGAGCCTCCGCAGATCAACAATGAATGCATCGAGAAGGCACTAATCCAACTTACAAGAGTAGTAAAATGTATTCTTGTGGTTCTTGTTTTCTTTGGTCTTTTTTTTCTAGTCAAAATTATCGTTGGAGTTTGTGCAAAACGGGGGTGCGTTTGGGGTCATGCGTTGGAGTTGGCCTTACAAGTGGGACCGCAGCTAAGGAAACCGACTATCGACAAACCCCCACCTCGCCCGCCGCGCGATGGCTGAAGTTAGAGAAACGACGCAGTTGAAGAGATTGCTCTAGCACGGATCCCAAGAAATAATATGGTGTCACATGGATGTCATGGTGGTGGCGTGTGCCGTACTCCTGGACGTGAATGCTTGTTCTAGCCCATGCCACCCTACTACTCCTACTACTTACTCCTACTATATAGTACTAGTATCGAGGATTTGAGGTGCTGGTTACGTACAGCGAACACATTAACATATGGCTACAGTAAAAACACCCGCCCAACGCGCGAAGCATGTGAAGCTAGTACAAATAGTGGACAAATAGTGTACTACATTAACATATGCACGTACAATTATGTATTCGGAAAATATTTTTTTGCCTCGTCGCACCACTCACTCAGAGAAGCGACTCGAAAGCCATTCATAAATTTAGTAAGTTTATCACAGGCATATCATTTTATTACATACAACTGGTCATCAGCCCACATTGACAACGAGGATACATTAAAAATACTAAAGTTTTCACCACACAACAAATAAAAAGCCATGAAATGAACTTCAACTCAACCATTCCGCGGCGTTGGAAACACTTACTTTGAACCACAAGTGATTCTCTGGGACGGGCCATCCATTGTCGATCTGGAGACCAATGCAGGACCGATCATCCAGGCTGAAGCGGCCTACTATAGCAGTACCAGTGTAGGGAAGCAACCAAATGTCCGAGGTATAGACACAGTTGCTTCTCATAAATGTGTCAACAACATTTGGATCACCTTTCACCATCATCGGATAGTTTTGTCCAAGGAAGAGCGAGTTTTCCCCAAGATTATAAATTCTGTGCCAGGGAGAAGGAGTTGGCGCTAGCACACTAGTATCCATCCCGAATACCATGCAACGGGTGTTGGAATAGGTCCGGAGAGTGTGACCATGGGAGACACCTGCTTCCTTAGCAGTAACATCATCAGTGGGTTGTATACACACAAGAAGAGGTGATCCATTGGAATTAGTTGCCAGGCGCCACCGAGTATATGGGCGCTGCTCGTCATCATCACTATCGGCATCTCCCCCTTGGTTATAAAATTTTTCAAGTATAGGTGGTGGATGTTCACAGGACCTTGGAAACACAAGAAGAAGGTTAATTAGTAATGGGAAACTTGCGAACCCGCATGCATGTGGATGAAACAATTATAATTACGGTGGAAGAAAAATGTACCGAAACTACTAGGATGCCACGCAAAAACAGTGCCACGAGTGGTGGCAGCAAACACAAGGCCCTCGTATTGAATTGCATCACAGTACTCATCCATGTACAAGAACGGATTTTTGAGCAATATCCATCGAGTCGAACCATGAAGGATGGCAACAAGCTTGTCGAAGATAGCAACAACTTGATACTTGTTGTAATTCCAAGAGCGGTTGGGAACTCGACAAATTGCTATCTTCCGTAGAAGACAGTCACCATGATTGTATTTGAACGTGCGTACATTATCGGTGTGCTCAACCTTTGGGCAGTGTGCTGAGATTTTTGGAAGTGGAACCAGGTGACGAGTGTACACATTCACAACTTCCCACTCGCAGTTGGACCCAATGTAAACAACCCAATCTCCATTTGTGCCCGCCCAAGCCTTGCCCTCAAGCGATGGCATCTTAACACCATACGTATCATTATCAAGCGGCATCAACTGGCACAAGGCGAGGCCTCCGTCGTGCCGGCGCCAGTCATCAGGGTCACGGCGAAGAAGATAGGGGAGATCAAACCGCTCCTTGACTCTTGGGTTCTTTGTAATGATGTTATTAGTTGAGTCGAGAATGGGCTTGAACGAACCTGCCATGCTAGCCGAGGTGATGATGTCGCATCGATCAATGAGTTTCTCCACCACGTCATCTTTCAGATCAGGGCAAGAATAACAGGGTCGTTTCCGGCTTGTTCCCTCCATGCAGAAGACGATCGAACAATGGCAGAAGAAAGGGTGAAGGGCTGAAGGAAAATGGAGGAGGGAGAGGAAGAGCGTGCGACAGCAGTTCCAAATCCAGAGGGAATGGAAAAGAGTCGGTAGATGGTTGCGTGTTTGCCATGGTTCACGAAGAGGCGCCCAGCCTACACGTCTGTTAGAAAATACTCCTACTACTCGTCGTCGTCTCACTGATATGTTGGAACGGGACCACATGTCAACGAAACATGGTGTGTAATTTCTCGTACAAAATGCGATCTGGCCACGTTGGCCCGAGGTGCCACATTAGTTATCGACCTTTATTTTTTTAATGGCGTGCCGATCAGTTTTGAAGCATGACTAACTGGTATTGTACGTGGAGAGGATGACAGCAGGGACCCGTCAAGGTCATGGAAGTATGCAAGCAAGTGCCTCCTTATTTCATGCCAATAAAAAATGGCTCCTCCTAGTGGATTTTTGACATCTGGGTCCCATGCCATTGTCAACATAGTCAATAAACGAGAGAATTGCACAACGAGCGGCTGACACCAGGGACCCATGAGCTCGCCTAGTTAGTTTTGTTTTGGGTTAATTTGATAAATGCCACTCCAAATCTGGTGTATCCAAGAAATGCCACTGTAATTTCCAAACTTTGAAAAATGCCATTTCATGCCATTTCTAGTGGCATTTTTCGAAGTTTGGAGTGTCGTTTTTCAAAGTTTGCAAACTGCAGTGTCGTTTTTCAAAGTTTGCAAAAATTGCAGTGGCATTTCTCGAAGTTTGGAAATTGCAGTGGCATTTTTATGAATCGCCATAATTGGAGTGGCATTTATCTAATTTGTTTTTGAGACAGAAGCAGGGTGTCAACTGGGCTGTGCGGGACACTCTGGCCTGTCTAGACAGCCTTTTCTTTTATGTTTACCAAAGACCAGCCCAGTAGTTTTCTTTTCTTTCTGAAAATGGCTAGCCCAGTTCTTTTGTGATTTTTCAAGTAAGTCGCTTTATCAGGCCTGTTGGGCTCCAAATCTTTCAATACGAGGAGAGCTTCATTGGGCTGGCCGAGAAAATGGCCTATCAGTAATGAGAAATGGGTTGTACATTTTTAAAACACATCAAACCGGCAATTATTTTCAAATATCTTTTTTTCATTTCGAGATTTTAAATTGCATTGATTTTTATGCGTGGACAATTTATTGGATTTTATATTGATATACATTTATTTTTAAAATCAGTCTAAATGTGACTCGAAATTTCGGGATTAAAAACAGTTCAGACCGCACCGACATATGAGAAAATTTCGTATAATTTTTTAACCGTGGCCACAATATGGGCTGTAATGCTAACATAAAGAATATGGGATCCAAAAAACCCGTAAGAATTAGCAAATGGGCTGTAAATTATTTGAAATAATGGCAGATGGGATGTATGTTGTTTTCCACAGATTTGAGGCTTTCCACAGATGGCCTGTATACTGTTGGATGTCCATCCAACGGCCGTCGTGCTTCTTCAATCTCTGCTCTTCCTGCTCCAGCCGCTCAAACAAGCGCCGGCGGGACCGCCTGCTCCCTCCTCCCCGCGGCCGGCTGTGCTACCGCACATGCCTCACCGCCCCACCATACTCCCATCGCTGGCCTAGCCATCCCTCTACTCACCCACACCTGTCGTTATTCTCCGGCGACGGCAGACGAACAGTAAACCCTCATACAGTCGTACCCCCCTCCGCGTGGGAAACAAAAACAACGGCTGAGTCTTCCCTGCCTCTATGTCGTTCCCTTCCTAGGCCTCGCCGTCGTCCACCGCCCTGGGGATCTCGGCGGGGCGTGGTCAGCGTGGTTAATGACCGACATGCATCTGAAGTGGACTGTACGTGGTGAGGCTGACAGCTGGGTCCACGGCCGCACGCAAGGAAATGCCTCCTTATTACACGCAAAATAATGATTTCCTCCACCTGACATCTGGGACCCACTGAAATGGCCTCTGTATTTCACGAAAAAACGTTACCGCCGCTGACAGCTCGGACCCACCAGCTATATCTTCGCACGCAAGGAAGTGCCTCCTTATTACGCACAAAAAAATGAATACTCCCCCTGCTAGTTGGGACCCAGTATAGTGGGCCTACTAAGTTGACGGGGACGAAGGGGTTTGTCAACTTAGTCAATATGCATGATTCTAGCTCGACTGACCGTACAATGTCCATCCAACGGCCGTAGTGCTTCTTCAACCTCTGGTCTTCTTGCTCCAGCCGCCCAAAGCAGCGCCGGTCATGCCGCCTGCTCCTGCCTCCCGTGGCCGGCTGTGCTGCCGCGGAGGCCTCACCGCCCCCATACTACTCCCACCGCTGGCCAGGCCATCCCACCACTCCACTCACCCACACCCCCTGTTATTCTGCAGCGATGGCAACGCAGCCGAACCAGTGAACCCTCGTACTCCTCTCCGCGTGGGCATCCACTGTCGCGTCTTCCCCGGCTCCGCGTCGTCCCCTTCCTACGCCTCGCCGTCGTCCACCGCCGTGGTGCTGTCAGCACGGCGTGGTCAATGTGGTCAACGACTGAATTCCATTTGAAGAATACTGTACGTGGAGAGGTTGACAGGTGGGTCCACGGCAGCCGCAAGGAAGTGCCTCCTTATGACGCGGAAAATAATAATTCCTCCACCTGACAGCAGGGACCCATCGGACGCCCACCAGTATATCGCGAAAAAAACATTTTCCCCTGACTGCTGGGACCCACCTGACGGGCCACCGTATTTTGCGAAAAAAACGTTCCCCCTGCTGTCAGCTCGGACCCACCGGAAGTGCCTCCATATTATGCACAAAAAATGAATACCCCCTACTAGCTACGACCCACCTTGGTGGGAGGCTGACTTGTGGGCCTACTAAGTTGACAGGGACGGAGGGCTTTGTTAACTTAGTCAATATGCACGATTCTAGCTCCATTGACCGTACGATGTCCATCCAATGGCCGTAGTGCTTCTTCAACCTCTGGTCTTATTGCTCCAGCCGCATAAACCAGCGCCGGTCGTGCCTCATGCTCCTGCCTCCCGTGGCCGGCTGCGATGCGGCAGAGGCCTCACCACCGCCTACTACTCCCACCACTGGCCAGGCCATCCCTCTACTCACCCACACCCCCTGTTATTCTATGGTGACGGCAGCCTCACACCGCGGCAAACTAGTGAACCCTCGTACTCCTCTACGCGTGGGCATCCACTGCCGCGTCTTCCCCGGCTCCGCGTCGTCCCCTTCCTAGGCCTCGCCGTCGTCCACCACCCTGGTGCTCTCAGCGCGGTGTGGTCAACATGGTCAAGGAACGGCTTCCATCGGACATCGACTATACATGGAGAGGCTGACAGCTGGGTCCATGGCCGTAGCAAGGAAGTGCCTCCTTATTACGTGCAAAATAATTATTCCTCCACCTGACAGCGGGGACCCACCGGACGGGCCACCATATTTCACGAAAAAAACATTTGCCCCTGACTGTTGGGACCCACCAGCTACATCTTCGCATGCAAGGAAGTGCCTGACAGTCGGGACACACCTGGTCGAAGCGTACGTAGTGTTCTCATTCTGGTCGCGAACGTGTACGTACATATATACTGGTGGATGTAGAGGCGCGCACGTGTCGTAGTAGAGGCACGCACGTAGCATGTACACGTACGTACAGCGGCCAGGGTGCAAGAAAGAAAATACGGCCACGTATGTGTACATACGGGCGGGGTCTCGTACGCCTACTCGCGCATATGTACGCCCAGGGCTCGTGTACATGGCTGTGTCTGAACAGAGAAACAACGTCGTCGTCGTGTTCATGGGGAGGCAACAGAATGCGTCGTGTTCATGGGGAGGCAACGGAATGCGTTGTGTTCATCGGGAGGGCTTGGACGGAACAAGCGATGGAAACGAGGCCTGGCGTACCGCAGAACGGAGGAAACGACCTTATGTTCGACCAGCCACGTTCGAAACGGGATCCTGTTGATCGGGAGGGGTCTGGCGTACCGCAAAACGGAGGAACCGGACCTCCTACGGTCGAAATGGGGGTCCTGTTCATCGGGAGGGGTGTGGCGTACCGCAAAACGGAGGAAACGAACTTGTGTTGGAGCACTACGGTCGAAACGGGGGTCCTGTTCATCGAGAGGGGTGTGGCGTACCACAAAACGGGACTCCACGGGATACTGTTCATCTCCACCGTCTACTCCCTCCAGCCTCCACGAGCTACTATTCATCCACCGTCGACCTCCTCCAGCCTCCACCTGCGACTGTTCATCCACGGGCTCCTGTTCATCCAGCCTCCACCGCGTGCTACTCCACCGGCTACTGTTCAACCAGCCCTCTCCATGGGCTATTGTACAACCACCCCTCCATGGGCTACTGTTCATCCTGCCCTCCACTGTCTACTATTCATCCTGCCCTCCACTGGGTGGTCCTGTTCATCCAGCCCTCCACGGGGTCCTGTTCATCCAGCCCCAACCGGCTCGATCGATCGGGGTCCTGTTCATCCAGAGGCAACACCACAGGGGCCTGTTCAACCACCCCCACCGGGAACTGTTCATCCACCCCCCTGCAACGCTCACTGTTCATCCAAAGGCAGCATCGATCGGCTTCAGTTAGGAGCAGTAGCGAAGGAATCACTCGATCGGGTTCAGTTAACAGCTCCTGACAAGGATCAAGGTGGCATTTTGTCTACGCGAAGCCTGTCCTCTTCTCTTCCCACCGCAATACCTGGGATAAGAGGGACAGGGAGAGGAGTTTACGGAGCACTTATCTTTTTTAATCTTAAACTTGTAGGCAATTGTCAAATTATAATTTGAATAATGTAATCTCTCGAGTCCATCTTTGTGTTATGTAATGCCTGTACTTGTATTAGCATATGAATGAGAAAACATGAACCTTGTCGGGAACCCATGCATGTGCATGTCCATGCAGAGGTGGAGTGCCTCTTCTTTAATGAAAATAAATGAGTTTTTCTCCGGCAGTATATCCTGCCGGCACCCTCTTTGTCTATCGGAGAGCTACGTCTTCCGGGGGACAGACAAAGGGGCAGCCCCCTGCCAACTCTTTTTTACCAAAGGCTACTGCAACCATCCTGATTGAAGCAACGTTCGAGTCATGGATGGGAGCACCTAAGTTTCTAAAGAAAGGCAAGGTTTTCTCATGCAAAGTTATAGCTTTACAGAACATTAATGGACAAGAGGTAAAACTTATCTGTTTGCTAAGGATCGATGTGTCGTGCAATCTTCTCATCTCTTGTTGAAGCCAAGCTCACGGCAGGAACCGACAACTTCATGTAGATGAGAATGAATGCAGGGTGCGATCCTATCTACATGCATATGCAAATGCTCAATAAATGCTTATGAAGTGATCTTGGTGTGCTCATGCTTGCATGAAATCTTAGTTGCCCCCCCTACAGCACTGATGACCCACAAGTGTAGGGGATCTACCGTAGCCTTTTCGATAAGTAAGAGTGTCAAATCTAACGAGGAGCGGAAGGAAATGATAAGCAGTTTTCAGTAAGGTATTCTCTGCAAGCACTGAAATTATCGGTAATAGATAGTTTTGTGATAAGATAATTTGTAATGAATACCAAGTAATAAAAGTAAATAAGGTGCAGCAAGATGGCCCATTCCATTTTTTAGCAAAGGACAAGCCTGAACAAACTCTTATATGAAGGAAAGCATTCCCGGGGACACATGAGAATTATCGTCAAGCTAGTTTTCATCACGTTCATATGATTCGCGTTCGGTACTTTGATAATTTGATATGTGGGTGGACTGGTGCTTTGGTACTGTCCTTACTTGGACAAGCATCCCACTTATGATTAACCCCCATTGCAAGCATCCACAACTACAACAGAATTATTAAGGTAAACCTACCCATAGCATGAAACATATGGATCCAAATCAGCCCCTTACGAAGCAACGCACAAACTAGGGTTTAAGATTTGTCACTCTAGCAACACATCATCTACTTATTACTTCGCAATGCCTCCCTCTAGGCCCAAACAATGGTGAAGTGTCATGTAGTCAACGTTCAGATGACACCACTAGAGGGATGACAACATACATCTCATCAAAATATCGAACGAATACCAAATTCACATGACTACTTACAGCAAGACTTCTCCCATGTCCTCGGGAACAAACATAACTACTCACAAAGCATATTCATGTTCATAATTAGAGGGGTATTAATATGCATAATGGATCTGAACAGATGATCTTCCACCAAGTAAACAACTAACATCAACTACAAGGAGTAATCAACACTACTAGCAACCCACAGGTACCAATCTGAGGTTTGGATACAAAGATTGGATACAAGAGATGAACTAGGGTTTGAGATGATATGGTGCTGGTGAAGATGTCGAGGGAGATTGACCCCCTCCAGATGATAAGATCGTTGGTGATAATGATGGTAATGAGTTCCCCCTCCCGGAGGGAAGTTTCCCTGGGAGAACAGCTGTGCCGGAGCCCTAGATTGGTTCCGCCAAGGTTCCGCCTCATGGTGGCGGAGTTTCATCACATGAGCTTGCTTATGATTTTTTCCTCGATGAAAGACTCCATAAAGCCAAAGATGGGCATCGGAGGGCCACCAAGGGGCCCACGAGGCAGGGGGCGCGCCCAGGGGGTAGGGCGCGCCCCCACCCTCGTGGACGGTGGGTGGCCCCCCTCTGGTACTTCTTTCGCCCAATATTTTTTATATATTCTGAAACGTGCTCCTGTGAAGTTTCAGGACTTTTGGAGATGTGCAGAATAGGTCTCTAATGTTTGCTCCTTTTCCAGCCTAGAATTCCAGCTGCCGGCACTCTCCCTCTTCATGTAAACCTTGTAAAATAAGAGAGAATAGGTATAAGTATTGTGACATGATGTGTAATAGCAACCCATAATGCAATAAATATCGATATAAAAGCATGATGCCAAATGGATGTATCAACTCCCCCAAGCTTAGACCTCGCTTGTCCTCAAGCGAAAGCCAAAATCGAAAAATATGTCCACATTTTTAGAGATAGAGGTGTCGATAAAATAAAATACGGACATGAGGGCATCATGATCATTCTTAGAACAGCAACATATATATATATATATTGTCATATGATAACTTATGCTAAAGTAACAATTCAATCACAATTTCAAGTATGAATCATAAACTTCATTGAGAACCAACAAACTCTAATCTCAGTCATTGAGGAAATTGCAATTTATCATAACATAGGAAAGAGTCATTATAAGAGCTTTTTAGCAAGTCCACATACTCAACTATCATTTAGTCTTTCACAATTGCTAATACTCACGCAATATTTATGGGTATGAAGTTTTAATCGGACACACAGAAAGATAGGGGCTTATAGTTTTGCCTCCCAACCTCTTACCTCAAGAGTAATGTCAACAATAATAGTTCATGAAAACTCACATCGAATTAGCTATATATACCAAGATCTTTCCAATACATTGTGCTTGCCAAAGGATAAAGTGTAAAATGGAAAGGTGAAAATCACCATTACTCTTATATAAGGTAGAGGATAAAAGTAAAAGATAGGCCCTTCGCAGAGGGAAGTAGAGGTTGTCATGCGCTTTTATGGTTGGATGCACAAAATCTTAATGCAAAAGAACGTCACTTTATATTGCCACTTGTGATATGGACCTTTATTATGTAGTCCGCCACTTTTATTTCTTCCACATCACAAGATTGTATAAAGATTATTTCTCCACATTAATAGATCATACATACTTAGAGAGCAATTTTAATTGCGTGCACCGATGACAACTTACTTGAAGGATCCTACTCAATCCATAGGTAGGTATGGTGGACTCTCATGGCAAAAACGGGTTCAGGGATATTTGGAAGCACGAGTAGTATCTCTACTTGGTGCAAAGAAGTTGGCTAGCAAGAGAGAGAAAGGTAATCTCAACATATTGGATGATCCATGACAATATAATTTATCTCAGATGTACGAAAACATAACCCATTACATTGTCTTCCTTGTCCAACGTCAACTCTTTAGCATATCACACTTTAATGAGTGCTCATAATTATAAAATATGTCCAAGATAGTATATTTATATGTGAAGACCTCTCTTTCTTTATTACTTCCTTTTAATTGCAACGATGACCAAAACTATGTTTGTCAACTCTCAACAACTTTTATTCATCATACTCTTTATATGTGAGCTCATTACTCTCCATAAGATCTCTTTATTTGTTTTTATTTCTTCTCTTTTATTTTATTCCCTCAAGATCATAGCAAAATAACCAAGCCATTGACTCAACACTAATCTTTATTATATATAGCTCATGGACTTGATCACATAGTAAGATCATAAAGCAAAACTCAAAACTAGATCACAATAAAGTTTATTCTACTAGATCAAGATATTATCAAAAGGATCGAACTAAGAAAAACTGTAAAGATAAAAGTGATGGTGATACTAACCGGGGCGCTCCCCCAAGCTTGGCAGTTGCCAAGGGGAGTGCCCATACCCATGTAATTATGTCTCGTTTGCCTGTGAAGGAGATGGAGTTGTTGATGATGTAGGCTTGTCGTCCCTCTTCCAAGGCATAGGCCCACCATCACAGAAGGATGATCGAGTCTCCGAGATCCTTAAATCTACAGCCATATTCATCCTCTTGAATCTATATTCATACTCACAATTTTGATTTTGCAGGTCATAGATCTGGGCTTGGAGGTGCTCGATTTTCTCATGAAGCTTGAAGATGGCCTCCCCAATGTCCTTGGCGTCCAGCTTGTGGTTGTTGGTGAACTCCATGATCTATATGTGATTGGAGTCGAGTCCATGCTCCACCATCTCTTGACACTTGAAAACTTGTTGTTCCATTGCCTAGAGCCTTGTCTCCACACTTCTGGTCCTCCTTGGTCCCTCAACATCGCGGATGTGCAACAACCCCTCACGCATCTCAATGGTTTGAGGGTGTTGCAGCACCTCCGTGAGGTAGGGATTGATGACCTTCTCGAAGAACTTATCCTTGGGGGCACTTGAAGACGACATGGCGACGTAGATCTGTTAGAAAAAAACATCTCGAAACAAAGACACGAGATATTTGCGTGTTATGGTGGTCAAAACCTTCGGGAGATTATATAATGAATTTTTACCAACCAAAAGAAGTATCGTGCAAGAAAACAAAGTCCAAAGAGCACACATGGTGCCCACAAGGCATGGGGCGCGCCCAGGGGGTAGGGCGAGCACCCTCCACCCTCGTGGAAGCCTCGTGTCCTTTCCGGTCTGCTTCTTATTTTCCTATTTTCTTAAATATTCCAAAACAGAGAAAAATTGCCATTAGAACTGTTTTGGAGTCGGTTTACTTACCGTATCGCGTACCTATTCCTTTTCGAAGTCTGAAACGTTCTGGAAAGTGTCCCTTATGTATTCCTCCGGGGTTACGGCTTCAATAACATTAGTTTCAACATTTATGGGATTACGTGAGATATAATGTTCGATACTTTGACCGTTCACCACCTTCGGATTTGTGCCTTCGATGTTGTTGATTTTTATGGCACCGGAACGATAGAACTCCTCGATAATGTAAGGGACTTCCCATTTAGAGAGAAGTTTGCGTGCAAAAAATCTTAAACGAGAGTTCTATAACAATACATAATAACCTACATTGAACTCACGTTTCTGTATCCTTTTATCATGCCATCTTTTACCTTTTTCTTTAAACAGCTTGGCATTTTCATAAGCCTGGGTTCTCCATTCATCAAGTGAGCTAATGTCAAAAAGCCTCTTCTCACCAGCAAGTTTGAAGTCATAGTTGAGCTCTTTAATAGCCCAATATGCATTATGTTCTAATTCAAGAGGTAAGTGACATGCTTTACCATAAACCATTTTATATGGCAACATACCCATAGGATTCTTATATACAGTTCTATTGGCCCATAATGCATCATCAAGTTTATTGGACCAATTATTTCTAGATCTATTAACAATCTTTTTCAAAATCAATTTAAGCTCTCTATTGCTAAGTTCTACTTGGCCACTAGACTATGGGTGATAAGGAGATGCAATTCTATGATTAACATCATACTTAGCAAGCATTTTTCAAAAGGCACCATGAATAAAATGTGAACCACTATCAGTCATTAAGTATCTAGGGACTCCAAACCTTGGGAAAATAACTTCCTTAAGCATCTTAATAGAGGTTTTATGATCAGCACTACTAGTTGGAATAGCTTCTACCCACTTAGTAACGTAATCAACAGCAACTAAAATATGTGTGTATCCATTAGAGGAAGGAAAAGGTCCCATATAATCAAAGCCCCAAACATCAAATGGTTCAATTATGAGTGAATAATTCATAGGCATTTCTTGACGTCTACTAATATTACCAATTCTTTGGCATTCATCACAAGATAAGACAAACTTACGGGCATCCTCGAAGAGAGTAGGCCAATAAAAATCGGATTGCAATACCTTATGTGCAGTTCTATCTCCAGCATGGTGTCGTCCATAAACTTCGGAGTGACACTTGCGTAGGATCTGTTCCTGTTCATGCTCAGGTACACAATGTCTAATAACACAATCTACTCCTTTATAAAGGTGTGGGTCATCCCAGAAGTAATGTCTTAAATCATAGAAGAACTTTTTTCTTTTGCTGGTATGTGAAACTCGGTGGTATAAATTTAGCAACAATGTAATTAGCATAATCATCATACCATGGAGTAGCACGAGAAGCATTTATGACCGCTAATTGTTCATCGGGAAAGCTATCATCAATAGGTAGTGGGTCATCAAGAACATTTTCTAACCTAGAAAAGTTATCTGCAACGGGGTTCTCAGCTCCCTTTCTATCAATAATATGCAAATCAAATTCTTGTACCAGGAGAACCCATCTAATAAGTCTAGGTTTAGCATCTTTCTTCTCCATAAGATATTTAATAGCAGCATGATCAGTGTGAATAGTTACTTTAGAATCAACAATATAAGGTCAGAACTTATCACAAGCAAATACAACTGCTAAGAATTCCTTTTCAGTAGTAGCATAATTTCTCTAGGCATTGTCTAGAGTTTTACTAGCAAATTGAATAAAATTTAATTTTTTATCAACTCTTTGTCCTAGACCAGCACCAACAGCATAGTCACTAGCATCACACATGATTTCAAAGGGAAAGTTCCAATTAGGTGGCTGAACAATAGGTGCAGAAATCAAGTATTTCTTAAGTATTTCAAATGCTTCTACACAATCATCATCAAAGACAAAAGGAATAACTTTTTGTAATAGATTAGTCAGAGGCAGGGAAATTTTTGAGAAGTCCTTTATGAACCTCCTATAAAAACCGGCATGACCAAGGAAACTTCTTGTACCGTTGATGTCCTTGGGACACGGTGATAACCCACAAGTATAGGGGATCAATTGTACCCTCTTTCGATAAGTAAGACTGTTGAACCCAACGAGGAGCTAAAGCTAGAACAAATATTCCCTCAAGTTCTATCAACCACCGATACAACTAAACGCACGCTTGACGTTTGCTTTACCTAGAACAAGTATGAAACTAGAAGTACTTTGTAGGTGTTTTTGGATAGGTTTGCAAGATAATAAAGAGCACGTAAATAAAAGCTAGGGGCTGTTTAGATAAAGAAGCAATAAACTAAGTATAGCGAGTCTGGAAAAGTGGTGGTAGGAGTTGCGAAATTGTCCCTAAGCAATTGACTACTTTACTAGACCGATAACAAGTTTTATGTGGGAGAGGCCACTGATAGCATGTCATCCCTGACTTGGAATTCTATGTACTTATGATTGGAACTATTAGCAAGCATCCGCAACTAGTAACATTCATTAAGGTAGAACCCAACCATCGCATTAAGATATATTGGTCCCCCTTCAATCCCATATGCATCAATTTCTATGCTAGGTTGAAGCTTCTGTTACCCTTGCCCTCCAATACATAGTCCTATCAACATACAACTAACCCTATGGTGTGATCCACGCGCGTGCTCATATGATGGGCACCAAAGGATAGCAACATAACCACAGGCAAATTAAATCAATCATAGCAATTCATCAACCACCGATAGGACAACGGAAATCTACTTGGACATCATAGGATGGCAGCACATCATTGGATAATAATATGAAGCATAAAGCACCATGTTCAAGTAGAGGGTACAGCGGGTTGCAAGAGAGTGGACCGTTGTAGATAGAGGGTGGAAAGTGATGGAGATGTTGGTGAAGATGGCGGAGGTGTTGGTGTAGATTGCGGTGATGATGATGGCCCCCAGTGGCGTTCCGGCGCCACCAGAAGCAAGGGGCAGAGAGCCCCCCTTCTTCTTCTTCTTCCTTGAACTTCTCCCTAGGTGGGAGAAGGGTTTCCCCTCTGGTCCATGGCCTCCATGGCATGGGAGGGGCGAGAGCCCCTCCGAGTTTCGATCTGCCCTTTCACCGTTTCTTATATTCCCGGAGATCCGTAACTCCGATTGGGCTGAAATTTTAACATGATCTCTATCAGAATATTAGCTTTCTTGCGGCGAAAGAAGGGCATCAACCGCATTACGGGGTGGCCACGAGGGCCCAGGGCGTGCTTGCCCCCTGGGGCGCGCCTCCCTGCCTCGTGGACCCCTCGGGCTTCGTCTCGCGTTGATTTTTCTTCCCAAAAATCACATATACTCCAAAAAAAATCTATGTTAGTTTTTATCCCGTTTGGACTCCGTCTGATATGGATTTACTGCGAAACAAAAAACATGCAACAAACAGGAACTGGCACTGGATCAATATGTTAGTCCGAAAAATAGTATAAAAAGTTGCCAAAAGTATATGAAAGTTGTAGAATATTGGCATGGAACAATCAAATATTAAAATATTATAGATATGATGGAGACGTATCAGCAGCCCTAAGCTTAATTCCTGCTCATCCTCGAGTAGGTAAATGATAAAAAATATAATTTTTGATGTGGAATGCTACCTAGCATAATCTTGATCATGTAATCTAATCATGGCATGAATATTAAGACACGAGTGATTCAAAGCAATAGTCTATGATTTGACATTAAGATAATAATACTTCAAGCATACTAACAAAGAAATCATGTATTTTCAAAATAACATGGCCAAAGAAAGTTATACCTACAAAATCATATAGTCTGGCTATGCTCCATCTTCGCCAGACAAAATATTCAAATCATGCACAACCCCGATGACAAGCCAAGCAATTGTTTCATACTTTTGATGTTCTCAAACCTTTTCAACTTTCACGCAATACATGAGCGTGAGCCATGGACATAGCACTATAGGTGGAATAGAATATGATGGTGGAGGTTGTGTGGAGAAGACAAAAAGGGAGAAAGTCTCACATCGACGCGACTAATCAACGGGCTATGGAGATGCCCATCAATTGATGTCCATGTGAGGAGTAGGGACTTCCATGCAACAGATGCACTAAGAGCTATAAGTGTATGGAAGCTCAAATTGGAAACTAAGTAGGTGTGCATCCAACTTGCTTCCTCATGAAGACCTCGGGCATTTGAGGAAGCCCATCATTGGAATATACAAGCCAAGTTCTATAATGAAAATTCCCACTAGTATATGAAAGTAATAACTCAAGAGACTCTCTATACGAAGAACATGGTGCTATTCTGAAGCACAAGTGTGGTAAAAGGATAGTAACGTTGTCCCTTCTCTCTTTTCTCTCATTTTTTATTTTTTATCTCTTTTTTTCTCTTTTTTTGGTGGCTTCTTTGGCCTCTTTTATTTTTTTGTAAAGTCCAGAGACTCATCCCAAATTGTGAGGGAATCATATCTTCCCTCATCCTTTCCTCGCATGGGACAATGCTCTAATAATGATGATCATGACACTTTTATTTACTTACAACTCAATATTACAACTCGATACTAGAACAAAATATGACTCTATATGAATGCCTCCGGTGTTGTAGCGGGCTGTGCAATGATCTAGCGTAGCAATGACATCAAAAAATGGACAAGCCATGAAAACATCATGCTAGCTATCTTACGATCATGCAAAGCAATATGACAATGAATGCTCAAGTCATGTATATGATGATGATGGAAGTTGCATGGCCATATATCTCGGAATGGCTATGGAAATGCCATGATAGGTAGGTATGGTGGCTGCTTTGAGGAAGATATAAGGAGGCTTATGTGTGATAGAGCGTATCGTATCACGGGGTTTGGATGCACCGGCGAAGTTTGCACCAACTCTTGAGGTGAGAAAGGGCAATGCATGGTGTCGGTGTCAAAAACGGCGGATCTCGGTTAGGGGGTCCCGAATTGCGCGTCTAAGGCAGATGGTAACAGGAGGCAGGGGACACGATGTTTTACCCAAGTTCGGGTCCTCTTGATGGAGGTAAAACCCTACGTCCTGCTTGATTTATTCTTGATGATATGGGTATTACAAGAGTTGATCTACCACGAGATCAGAGAGGCTAAACCCTAGAAGCTAGCCTATGGTATGATTGTATGTTGTCCTACGGACTAAAACCCTCCGGTTTATATAGACACCAGAGGGGGCTAGGGTTACACAAGGTTGGTTACAAAGGAGGAGATATACACATCCATATTGCCTAGCTTGCCTTCCACACCAAGTAGAGTCCCATCCGGACAAGAGACGAAGTCTTCAATCTTGTACCTTCATAGTCCAACAGTCCGGCCAAAGGACATAATCTGGCTGTTCAGATACCCCCTAAGCCAGGACTCCCTCAGTAGCCCCCGAACCAGGCTTCAATGACGATGAGTCCGGCACGCAGTATTGTCTTCGGCATTGCAAGGCGGGTTCTTCTCCATTTTTCGAACATTTGTAAAGCAATGTCCGGTCCCATAAATGTTTGGACGTCTTGGATTGTGTGCCCAATAAGGGCTTTCTCCCACGTGTCGAATGAATACGAGGCGCCAGGGCATTTTTACATTCGCCCCCTAGCCAGATAAATAAATTGTCTATTAAAGGGATGGGGATCCTTAGATCTGATCCATACCATCCTCCCCCAGCGAGAGTCCATCAGAGCGCGTTCCGGAAAGATCCATTCCAGCATGGCCGACCTCCGCAGCTCCTCCTCCCGCCCCCGAAGCCCTAAGCCCGGTGATTGGGAAAGGTGTTCAGTCCCACCAGTCGTTTAGTCGAACTGCACACTAAGGGATTTCTCCCTCCGGCATACATGGTGCTCGTTCGAGCCGGGCTTGCCACCTGTAATGGCGGGGAGCAAGCGGAGAGCTTTCCCTCTACCTCTATGGGGGAACGGGTCTGCCTTGTTCCCTATCTATTAAGGCGACTCAGATTTCCAATTCATCCGTTCCTCCACGGGCTTCTGGAGTTCTACGGCCTCCAATTACACAATTTCACCCCCGCCTCCATCCTACATATCGCCGGCTATGTGGCTCTCTGCGAGTTGTTCCTGGGCTGTGAGGCTCACTTCGAGCTGTGGAAAAGGCTATTTTGCCTCGTCCCTCACACATAGAGGGGGTCACTTTATCAAGTGGTCGGAGCCGAAATATGGCGCATCGCCGATACCGGATACCTATCCTGTACTCCGAAGAAGTCACCCGAAGACTGGCCTTCAGAATGTTTTTATATGGAGGACGTTCCCCTTCCAGACCCTGTTCGGCGGGGTCTTCCTGAGTTCAACAATGCTCCTCTGAAGAAACGCCGAAGTTCGCGCCCACGGAGCCCCCAGGTGGAAGACAATGGAGAAGTCCTCTATCTGACGAACCGAATTAAAGCACTGGCTCGATCAGGATTGACAGTAATCGAAGTTATGTCGATTTGCATAATGCGGGGAGTGCAACCACTTCAATATCGTGGGCACCCCTTGTGGTGTTATAACGGAGCGGATGACGCCACCCGCTGCGGGCGTAAGGGTCCGGACAATGCTGCCGCTTTAGCGAAAATTCTGCCCGAATTGTTCAAGGGTGAGGAAGAGGAGTTCACCCGCATCAAGCCACGGGATGGATTCACCATGTACAATCCTCCAAGCTGGGTAAGTTATATCTCCCTGCTCCCATTTTTCCCGCATTCTTTGTCGTAAGTATTCACCTTGCCACTTTGCGGCAGGAACTGCAAAAAGCCATAAAGGAGGTCAGCAGCCCTTCACAACCAGAGGACCCTGACCGGGCCCTCAACTCCAGACTTGAAGAAGATTCGGTTATATTCGTGGAGCTGATAGACCGGCAGTTCTATCAGTTAAGCTGCGACGATGCCATGTTGGCCATTACGACCGACTATCCCGGACTGCTCCCTGCATCGCACGTGAGAGAAATCAAAAATCCCAACTCCAAAATTAGGATCCCCTTTTAGACACTTCACCCACCATATACACATGGCATTTTTAAAGGGAAGGCATTCGGGACGCCCTGCCAAACCCGCAGCAACGCGCCAACAGGAGGCATCGAGGCCGGGTAGGCCAAAAAGCAAGGCGGTCAGGACGGAGACGCCAGCGCAAAGGTATAATAAAGCCCGCTCTGTGGTTGTCATATTTCTCGAAATATAATGATGCCCATGTTTCTTTAACAGAAAAAACGCTTGCCGGAATATGTCCGGCGATGTTACTACTCACGCTTCCACCAGCCAGGCGCCAGGACCGGACACAGAGGCGGAAGCCGATATGGGGCGGGCGCTGGATAATCCCCCTATAGAGGATGTTGATAGATTATCTGCTACAAACTCAGAGGTGGAAAGCGCCATGAATCATAGGCGACGCCGGGCTGTACTCCGTGATGCTTGTTTCTCACCAGAGGCATTTGATGCCTTCAATTCTGGAGAGGCGTACCTCCGAGCTGCTCAAGATGGTCTAGCCAGAGCCACGGATCAGTATGTAAAGGATGTACGGGTAATTAAATCTGATGATTTATATGTAATAGTAGCCCTCGAGACTTGAAATAGTTAGCAGAACTAATTTAAGGATCATCTTTATTGTCTAGGTTCTTATAGAGAAGAATACTAGGCTGTCACATGAGCTAGAGGAATGCAAGACCCAACTACGGGCTGCTGTGGCCGCATTGCAGGAACCGAAAAAGTCTCCTGCTGGTAACATTTACTTTAAAGAATAATTGTTACCATATAATGTGCGGCATGACTGTAGATCTAACAACAGATGTTGCAGATGAATCTGGAGAAAATCCAGAGGACCAGCATGTTATGCGACAGCTAGAGGCTGGCAAACACGTGATGACTGAGGTTAGGCGGGAGAAAAACAATCTCCAAGACGCCAATATTAAGCTGAGCGTGGAACTAAAAGATGTTCGGGGCCAGCTTGCGGACTCCGAGAAGGAGAATAAGCGGCTTTGGCGTGGCATTTTTAGTAAGTTCTTGAACGAATCCTTTTAAAGGAGTTTGGCGAAGAAGCCGACTAACAGCGTTATGTCTGTAGGTATGCCGACGGGTCGTCCCGCGGAGGAAATGCCCGGGTCTGTGGGTGATCTTCTATCTGAGCTGTCACATCTACACGAACAAGTTCGACAGGTGATGCAGGGTGTTGCCCAGGCCTTGTGGCCGTCCGTCTCCCTGCTAGAGGGCGTTGCAGAGCTTGCGGAGAAGCTCAAGGGAGCACGGATGTGCTTCCGATTATGGAAGATATCAGCCTGCCGACAGGGTGCCAGAGAAGCCTGGGCCATGGTGAAGACGCGGTATACCAAGGCAGACCCAAATCACATGGCCGAGGTCGGACCTGTGGGGCCCGACGGAAAAGATATCCTCGTTAGCTTAGTTTATGGGCAAGTAGAATTAGCCAGGAAGTATTTCCAACAGGATTGTAAGCTAGACCACCTATTGGATGGTATAGAAGAGGAATTTAGTTAGTCTGCATGACTATGTAATGAAAGTGACATGTATAATGCCTTCTAGCCGGATTGTAGATCATTTGTCTTGGCGGACCTTTTCGCTTCAACCTCGGGACCCGATAGTCCGAAGTGTATCCGAATACCCGCACAGTTATGTAAGAACCGAGGCATGCGTCGAGACCAGGCGTAGTGGTCATAAGTGCTTGAACAAACAAGTGCCCAACTAGTTATGTTATATTACATGGGTAGTAAGAAACATCTTCCAGGGAGAATAGTTCTGTTAAGGGTTCCTTTCCCTGGGTAAGCATGCCCTAAATTGCATGTCCGGATTGCGATAGGAAATGCAGGAAAAACATCTGGGGGCAGATATGGAAAATAAATAAAAATCATCTTTTGTTCACCGACCAAATATTCCCTTAAGAACGATAGCTTTCGGCTTCACCCAGTCTGAGGTACATGTCCGGATGACCCGGCAGTAACAATCGCAGAGGTGCTCCCCTTATGCCCTAGCCGAATTAACGGGAATGTAGGGCATAAATACAAGAGCCAGGCAACCCAACTTGGCCAAAACTTAAGTCATATGATGCATATAATGGCGAAAAAAGGTACATGCGGAAGCATGACACATGTTTGGGGCCTGAGGCGCAGATAAATAATTAAGCTTCTGTGAAAGAAGCCCCCAGGTATTATGAGCGCGACTAGCGCATCTATAATGTGCAAGCGAGGCACAAGTTGGCCCTTAATGTCCTAGAGAAATAATAAGAGAAAGGAAGAGAGGAAAACAAGATAGATAATGTACATGCAAAAAATGAACAAAGGGAGGGGACGAACATAGGGTCCGGTGCTAGGTGTAGAATCTTCGGAGCCAGGCCGCATTCCATGGGTTCGGCTCGAGTCGACTAGTCGATGCATCCCGTAGTCGGTACGCTCCACCCGTCAAAACTTGGTCAATAATGAAGGGACCTTCCCATTTGGGCTCGAGCTTGTTCTTTTTCTTATCCGGCAGGCGTAGAACTAGTTCGCCAACGTTATAAGTTTTGGCCCGTACTTCTCTGCTTTGGTATCAGCGAGCCTGTTGCTGATAAAATGCGGAACGGGCTTTGGCTACGTCGCGCTCCTCCTCCAGGGTGTCCAGACTGTCCCGCCGATCGAGCTCGGCTTCTCTTTCTTCGGACATGCGCACTCGAGGTGAGTCATGAATTATGTCACAGGGCAAGACTGCCTCTGCGCCATACACCATAAAGAAGGGTGTGTATTCGGTACTACGATTTGGCATGGTCCGCAGCCCCCAGAGTACGGAGTCGAGCTCCTCTACCCACTGTGTGTTAGACTCCGTTAAGGAACGAACTAATCTGGGTTTAATGCCGCTCATTATAAGACAGTTTGCTCACTCGACTTGGCCGTTGGTTTGTGGGTGATAGACTGAAGCATAATCGAGCTTGATGCCCATTTTGCTGCACCAGAGTTTTACCTCATCGGCTGTGAAGTTTGTGCCGTTGTCAGTGATGATGCTGTGGGGGACGCCATAACAGTGTATGATCCCAGATATGAATTTTATCATTGGTCCAGATTCGGCTGTTCTAACAGGCTTGGCCTCTATCCATTTGGTGAATTTATCCGCCATGACCAATAAGTATTATTTTCTTGTGGGTTCCCCCTTTAAGGGGTCCAACCATGTTAAGCCCCCAGACCGCGAAGGGCCACGTAATGGGGATTGTTTGAAGGGCGGTGGGTGGCATGTGGCTTTGATTTGCTAAGAGCTAGCAACCGGCGCAACGTTGGACCAAGTCCTGTGCATCTGCCCGGGCCGTTGGCCAATAGAATCTTGTACGGAAGGCCTTGCTTACAAGAGCCCGGGCTATGGCGTGGTGACCGCCGAGTCCGGCGTGGATTTATGCTAAAAGGTTTCGCCCTTCCTCTTTGGAGATGCATCTTTGAAGGACTCCGGTAGTGCTTTTTTTATACAATTCTCCCTCGTGGACCCTGTAGGCCTTAGATCGCCGCACTATGCAGCGTGCCTCATTTTGGTCCTCCAGAAGTTCCTGCCTAGTTAGGTAGGCCAGGAATGGTTCTATCCACGGGGATATAATGGCCATTATTACGTGGGCTGAAGGTGTGATTTCGGTGGCGGGGTCTCCGATTGTGTCAGAGTATTCGGTATCGGGCATTTTGGCCGAGTCCGGACTATGGTTACCAGTGTCCCCTTACCATACTACGGATGGCTTGAACAGCCTTTCCAGAAAGATGTTGGGGGGGGGACCGCATCGCATTTTGCCCCGATGCGGACGAGGATATCCGCCGCCTGATTGTTTTCCCGAGCCACATGGTGAAATTCGAGCCCCTCGAACCGAGCTGACATTTTTAGGACGGCGTTTCGGTAGGCCGCCATTTTCGGATCCTTGGCGTCAAAGTCTCCATTTATTTGTGATATTGCAAGGTTTGAATCCCCACGCACCTCCAGGCGTTGAATGCCCATGGAGACTGCCATCCGAAGACCATGCAACAGGGTTTCGTATTCGGCTGCGTTGTTGGAGTCTGTGTACAATATTTGCAGTACGTACTGAACGGTATCTCCGGTTGGGGACGTCAGGACGACGCCAGCCCCTAGACCAGCCAGCATTTTAGAACCATCGAAGTGCATGATCCAATTGGAGTATGCGCCGTACTCTTTAGGGAGTTCGGCCTCCGTCCATTCGGCGACAAAGTCGGCCAATACTTGTGACTTAATGGCTCATCGAGGTTTGTATGTTATGTCAAATGGGAGGAGCTCAATAGCCCATTTGGCAATCCAGCCCGTAGCATTGCGGTTGTTTATAATATCATGAAGTGGCACTTCCGAGGCTACTGTAATCGAACACTCTCGAAAGTAGTGTCGCAGCTTCCGGGATGCCATGAATACCGCATAGGCTATCTTTTGATAATGTGGGTACCGTGATTTGCATGGAGTGAGGACAGTGGATACATAGTATACCGGCTTTTGAACAGGGAATTTATGTCCGTCCGCTTCCCGTTCGACAACGAGCACTGCGCTGACAACTTGATGAGTTGCCGCAATGTACAACAGCATTGGTTCACCGATGTTTGGCGCGGCCAGGATTGGGTTGGTTGCCAAAATCGCCTTTATTTCTTCCAATCCGGTTGTGGCCGCGTCCGTCCACTCGAAGTGTTTGGTGCGCCGAAGGAGGCGATAAAGGGGTAAAGCCTTTTCTCCTAAGCAGGAGATAAAGCGGCTTAGAGCCACCACGCATCCAGTTAAGTTCTGGATTTGTTTGAGGTCTGTTGGGGTAGCCAACTGTGACAAAGCTCGGATTTTGGCTGGGTTAGCTTCAATACCTCTACTGGAGACAATGAAACCCAGGAGTTTTCTGGCTGGTACGCCAAAAACGCATTTTTCCGAATTGAGCTTAATTTCGTATGTTCGGAGGTTGTCGAATGTGAGCCTCAAGTCTTCTATCAAATAGTTGACATGTTTGGTTTTGACGACCACATCGTCTACATATGCCTCTACTGTTTTGCCGATTTGTTTCTCCAGACATGTCTGAATCATGCGCTGATATGTTGCGCCGGCGTTTTTGAGCCCAAAAGGCATTGTGTTGAAACAGAAGGGACCGTATGGTGTGATGAATGCCGTTGCGGCTTGGTCGGACTCCGCCATCTTGATTTGGTGGTAACTGGGGTATGCGTCGAGGAAACACAATGACTCGTGTCCTGCGGTAGCATCAATAATTTGATCGATGCGGGGAGGGGGAAGGGATCCTTTGGGCAGGCTTTATTGAGGTCCTTGAAATCAACACAAAGGCGCCAGGATTTATCCTTGTTTGGTACCATCACCAGGTTTGCTAGCCGGTCTGGGTGTTTTATTTCTCTGATAAATCCAGCCTCCAATAACTTGGCTAGTTCCTCTCCCATGGCATGTCTCTTAGGTTCGGAGAAACGCCGAAGAGCTTGCTTGACCAGCCTGCGTGGGATTCCTGGCACGTCTGAGGGATGCCAGGCGAATATGTCCCAATTCTCGCGCAGGAACTCTTGTAGTGCGGCGTCCACGGCGGGGTTTAACTGTGCCCCGATGGAGGCTGTTTTTGCAAGATTTGTTGGGTGGACTTGGAATTTGACTATTTCATCCGCTGGTTTAAAAGAGGTGGACTTGGATCTCTTGTCGAGTATCACGTCGTCCCTGTCCACTCTGGAGCGGAGCGTGGTTAATTCCTCGGCCGAGAGGGCTTCGGATAATGCCTCGAGGGCCAGTGCGGCTGTTTTGTTTTCGGCGCGGAGTGCTGTGTCTGGATCACTGGCGAGAGTAATGATTCTGTTGGGCCCGGGCATTTTGAGCTTCATGTACCCGTAATTGGGTACGGCTTGGAAGATTGTGAACGCATCCCGTCCTAAAAGAGCATGATAACCACTGCTGAACAAGGCCACATGGAATGTAATTTCTTCGGACCTGTAATTATCCGGCGTGTCGAATACCACATCTAGTGTGATTTTCACAGCACAGCGTGCTTCCTGACTGGGGATGATTCATCTAAAGGTTGTGCTACTTTGCTCAATGTGGTTCCAGTCTATTTCCATCTTTTGAAGAGTTTCCTCATAGATGAGGTTTAATCCACTGCCGCCGTCCATGAGTACATTGGTGAGTCAAAAGCCGTCCATGATTGGGCTGAGGACCAGTGCGGCTGGTGCTCGGGCTGTTCGGAATTTAGGTTCGTCACTGGCATTGAAGGTGATAGTCGTGTCACTCCATGGATTTATTGTTGCCACATGGCAGACTTTGGCAAGGCTGCGGAGTGTTCGCTTTCGCCTATTATTTGATGCAAAGGTCTCGAAGACCGTTAATACCGTACTGGTATTTGTGGGATGGTGCTCTGTGGCTTCTGGAATTAGGAGATCCTTGCCACTTTTGGCTACCTGCCGGAGTATCCAACGTTCTCTAACGCTATGTGTTTGTATGGCTCCCCCTGTACTATGAATTTTACAGGTTCCATTGATCCATCCCTCCAGTACGGTTCCATGCCCTATAGAGGGTTTTTGCTTTTTGGTAGTTTACCCGGGTGTCTTTTGATAGTGCACCCTTTTATTTCGGACTGGGTTTGTATTTAGGGCCGGATTATCCCAAAAGTTTGTTTCGGTTTTCCAGGCACTTTCCATCGCACAGTACTTTCGTACTATGGACGCCAAGTTAGCGAAGCATGATATCTCATGGCGATTTATGGCGTTAAGGATTCCCTTGTTCGTGCAATTATTGCAGAAAAATAAGATTGCGTCTTCCTCGCGACAGTCCTTAACCTTGTTCATCGCAAGGAGGAATCTGGCCCAATAGTGATGTACTATTTCCTGGGGCTCTTGCCTGATGTGGGAAAGATCACTTATGTTTGGGTGGGTGGGTGGAATTGAATCCGAAACCTTACCCGATCTGGGATCCAGGGGCCGAGGAATTTCCAATTTTGGAAATTCTGGTTCTGGGGTGTTGCCCGATAATCCTGGCTTGCTGCCTGACTCTAAGTTCAGGCATTGGATGTTGTCCTCCCGCGAACGGGTATCTGACTCGGAGAGCTCAGGAATCCAGACATAGTTGGTCCTCAATATGGAGGAGTGGTCGCCGCATTGTTCCTCCACCACCGCAATATGATGGGTGACCGGCCGAGAGTTAATCTCCCTTTGATCGGGTTTAAGCCCAATCCAATCATAGTCCGTAGTGACTCCCAGGGCGGCGATGCGATCCAAGAGCTCGTTTAGGGAGGCGAGCTCCATTGGATCCATCTGTTCGGCGAGTGCCGATTTGACGTGGAGGTTGTTTTCGATGACCCAAGAAATCATCGTCGGCGTGGCGGCCGAACAGGCGGTCACGATGAAACCGCCTAGCCGGAGAGTTTGGCCGACAGCCAAAGCTCCCCCAATAGTAATACCGTCTTTAAAGACGAGATGAGACATCCTTCCTTCTGGCGACCGCATAGTGGAACTCTCTATGAAAGCACCAATGTCGGTGTCAAAACCGGCGGATCTCGGGTAGGGGGTCCCGAACTGCGCGTCTAAGGAGGATGGTAACTGGAGGCAGGGGACATGATGTTTTACCCAGGTTTGGGCCCTCTTGATGGAGGTAAAACCCTACGTCCTGGTTGATTTATTCTTGATGATATGGGTATTACAATAGTTGATCTACAACGAGATCAGAGAGGCTAAACCCTAGAAGCTAGCCTATGGTATGATTGTATGTTGTCCTATGTACTAAAACCCTCCGGTTTATATAGACACCAGAGGGGGCTAGGGTTACACAAGGTCGGTTACAAAGGAGGAGATATACACATCCGTATTTCCTAGCTTGCCTTCCACGCCAAGTAGAGTCCCATCCGGACACGAGACGAAGTCTTCAATCTTGTACCTTCATAGTCCAACAGTCCGGCCAAAGGATATAATCCGGCTGTCCGTATACCCCCTAATCCAGGACTCCCTCACATGGTATCGAAGAGGCTAGCAATGATGGAAGGGTGAGAGTGTGTATAATCCATGGACTCAACATTAGTCATAAAGACCTCACATACTTATTGCAAAAGTCTATTAGCTATTGAAACAAAGTACTAAGCGCATGCTCCTAGGGTGATAGATTGGTAGGAAAAGACCATCGCTCGTCCCCAACCGCAATTCATAAGGAAGACAATCAATAAATAAATCATGCTCCGACTTCATCACATAATGGTTCACCATACGTGCATGCTACGGGAATCACAAACTTCAACAAAAGTATTTCTACAATCTACAACTACCCACTAGCATGACTCTAATATCACCATCTTTATATCGCAAAACTATTGCAAGGAATCAAGCTTATCATATTCAGTGATCTACAAGTTTTATGTAGGATTTTATGACTAACCATGTGAATGACCAATTCCTGTCATCTCTCTAAATAGATATAAGTGAAGCAAGAGAGTTTAATTCTTTCAACAAAAGATATGCCCACGCTCTAACAAATATAAGTGACGCAAAAGAGCATTCTACAAATGGCGGTTTTCTATGTGAAGAGAAACAGGCAATCCAAACTTCAAATGATATAACTGAAGCACAAGAAGCATTCTATAAATCTACCAAGGACTATATCATACCAGCATGGTGCATAAAAGAAAAGTGAAAACTAAATGCAAAAGATGCTCCAAGATTGCACATATCGCATGAACGAAACGAGTCCGAAAACATACCGATACTTGTCGAAGAAAGATGGGATGCCTTCCGGGGCATCCCCAGGCTTAGACGCTTGAGTCTCCTTGAATATTTACTTTGGGTGCCTCGGGAATCCCCAATCTTGATCTCTTTCCTCTCTTCCTTCTTCTCACATCGAGACCTCCTCGATCTTCGAACACTTCATCCACACAAAACTCAACAAAAAGCTCAGTAAGATCCGCTAGTATAATAAAGAAAATCACTACTATATGTACTGTTGCAAACGAATTCATATTTTGTTTTTGCATTTTAGCTACTATAATATAACTTTTCCATGGCTTAATCCACTGATATAAATTGATAGTTTCATCAAAACAAGCAAACTGTGCATCAAAAACAGAATCTGTCTAAAACAGAACAGTCTGTAATAATATGAACATTTACCATACCTATGGTACTCGAAAAATTCTACAACAATTAGCAAAAATAAACAATTTGTATATAAATACAGTGCAAAAAGTTTCAGAACCATTTGACGTTCCGGCAAAAAATGTAAAATCGCACGCTACAGCCAAAGTTTCTGTCCTGCACCGTACAAACCAACAAGCATCTGAAACATCCTAAAGGCAAACCTTGGCACATTATTTTTATAATACAATGGAATTGTACAAGGGGATAATTATTTTTGTTGAAAAGTTACTGTAATCAAGATTCACAAAGTTTCTGTGAGCATGAACAAAGTTCAAGGAGCTCCCCCACTTCAACCATGCTTGTCTCTCTCACTTTCACTTTCCTTTTTGAAAAAGTTTTGGGTTCCCCTATTTATTTTTTTGTTTTTAAAATTTATGAAAGCACACAACAGAAATAAATGACTCTCTAAAACTTTCGGGTTGTCTCCCAGGCAGGGCTTTCTTTAAAGCCATTAAGCTAGGTATATAGTGCTCAAGTAATGGATCCACCCGGATCCCAAGGTATATCAAAGCCAATTTTAATTAACAATGATTTTTAATTTAGTAGTGAGCACAAGGTAACAAATATCATGTAATGACGAAGTCTAACTCTCTTCCTATGCATCGGCATGTCATAAAAGAACAATTCATGCACACAAAGTAAAGGCCAATGCATAGTATAAACAGTTTCTTGCAAAAATTTTGTGTTGGAAACATAAAGAGGCGGAGATGTAGTTCCTCTCTCATAATAATTGCAAGTAGGAGTAGCAAGCACATGCATATTATATCTATCAAAATCATCATGTGTAATAGTAAAACACAACCCATCAATATAATCCTTAAGAAGGGTAAACTTCTTCGATATAGTGTAGTTGGGAGAATTCAGAAAGATAATAGGACTATCATGCGTGGTTGCAATAGCAACAATTTCATGTTTAACATAAGGAACTATAGAAAGTTCATCTCCATAAGCATAATTCGTATTGGCATCTTGGCCACAAGCATAGCAGTCATCATAGCAATCATCCTTCGGTAAGCACGAAGGGAAATTAAACAGTGTATGAGTTGAAGAGTTACTCTCATTAGAAGGTGGGCACGGGTGATCAATCCGCTCTTCCTCCTTTTGTTCTTCGCTCTCCTCCTCATCTTTTTCATCCAATGAGCTCACAATGTCATTAATTTCTTCTTCCATAGACTCCTGCAAAATATTAGTCTCTTCTTGGACAGCGGAGACTTTCTCAATAAACGCATCAATATCGGCATTGTATTCATAATTATCATAGAAATTTTTAAGGATAGCTAAATTTTCAGGTCTATAAACTGAATCATCAAAATTTTCACACTCTTTAAACAAAGATTCAGTTTCATAAGCACCCATAAAAGCAACAAATTCTTCTATTTGTTCCACATCATAGTAATCATATATACCATTAGCATAAGAAGCCAAGGTTTTATCATCATTAAATTTGCATGAAAAGGGAAGGTGTGGAGCCTTCATCCTAGAGCAACAAGTATAGTCATATCTCAAGCATAATTCCCGAGAATACCAATGCAACATATGAATTTGATCCCATAATAGTTTCCCTTTTTGAGTCAAGCAATAATCCCTAAAGTATTCACGTTGATCCAACATGTCTCCCATAACATAATTGAATGGGGTTTTCTCAGGATTATCAAAGTAGTACATAATCTCTTTCACATAACTAGCATCGAGGGTTTTCAGAGGTTCCCCATATCCATGAGTAGCAGGTACACCTAATTTTTTTGGTATTTCGTGTTCCATATCCATAACTAAAGATAGAGAACAACTTAGAACAGCAAATAAAAATTACTTAGTAATAAAGCAAACAAGCACACATGAGAATATTCACCCCACGCCATGACTCTCGGCAACGACACCCGAAAAAGGTCTTGATAACCCACAAGTATAGGGGATCAATTGTAGCCTCTTTCGGTAAGTAAGAGTGTCAAAGCCAACGAGGAGCTAAAGGTAGAACAAATATTCCCTCAAGTTCTATCGACCACCGATACAACTCTACGCATGCTTGACGTTCGCTTTAACTAGAACAAGTATGAAACTAGAAGTACTTTGTAGGTGTTTTTGGATAGGTTTGCAAGATAATAAAGAGCACGTAAATAAAAGCTAGGAGCTGTTTAGATAAAGAAGCAATAAAGTCAGTATAGCGAGTCTGGAAAAGTGGTGGTAGGAGTTGCGAAATTGTCCCTAAGCAATTGACTACTTTACTAGACCGATAGCAAGTTTTATGTGGGAGAGGTCACTGCTAGCATGTCATCCCTGACTTGGAATTCTATGCACTTATGGTTGGAACTACTAACATTCATTAAGGTAAAACCCAACCATAGGATTAATATATACTGGTCCCCCTTCAATCCCGTATGCATCAATTTCTATGCTAGGTTGAAGCTTCTATCACTCTTGCCCTCCAATACATAGTCCTATCAACATACAACTAACCCTATGGTGTGATCCACATGCGCACTCATATGATGGGCACCAAAGGACAGCAACATAACCACAAGCAAATTAAATCAATCATAGCAATTCATCAACCACTGATAGGACAACGAAAATCTACTCAGACATCATAGGATGGCAACACATCATTGGATAATAATATGAAGCATAAAGAACCATGTTCAAGTAGAGGGTACAGCGGGTTGTGGTAGAGTTGACCACTGTAGATAGAGGGGGGAGGTGATGGAGATGTTGGTGAAGATGGCGGACGTGTTGGTGTAGATTGCGGTGATGATAATGGCCCTGGCCGCGTTCCGGTGCCACCGGAAGCAAGGGGGAGAGAGCCCCCCATCTTCTTCTTCTTACTTGAACTTCTCCCTAGGTGGGAGAAGGGTTTCTCTTCTGGTCCCTGGCTTCCATGGCATGGTAGGGGCGAGAGCCCCTCTGAGATTGGATCTGTCTCTCTGTCCCTCTCTGTTTCTGCGTTCTCAGATTCTGCCCTTTCACCGTTTCTTATATTCCCGGAGATCCATAACTCCGATTGGGCTGAAATTTTAAGACGGTCTCTATCCGGATATTAGCTTTCTTGCAGCGAAAGAAGGGCATCAACCGCCTTACGGGGTGGCCACGAGGGGCCCAGGGCGCCCCTGCCCCCCTGGGGCGGGCCCCCTGCCTCGTGGCCCCCTTGGGCATCATCTCACGTTGATTTTTCTTCCCGAAAATAACACATATTCCAAAAATAAATCTCCGTCAGTCTTTATCCCGTTTGGACTCCGTTTGATATGGATTTTCTGTGAAACAAAAAACATGCAACAAAGAGGAACTGGCACTGGGCACTGGATCAATATGTTAGTCCCAAAAATAGTATAAAAAGTTGCCAAAAGTATATGAAAGTTGTAGAATATTGGCATGGAACAATAAAAAATTATAGATATGACAGAGAGGTATCACACGACATCCTTTCAATAGCATGTTGCGACCAAACCTCAAACGGTCCAATCTCTGTCCTCAAGTGTCATCCCTGGATCAGTAATGCTGACACCACACAATAATTGATGGATTTATAACAGAGTAGCAATCACACACTTATTACGTCGAGTGTCTCAAAAGAGAACTTATTACAATAAATATGGCTTAAGACCATCTAATAACAATAACAGTGGAAGGCTTGGAAGATAAGCGAGTCCATCAACTCCAACAGCATCACTGAGTATAGAACCACAACCTAAAAGGCATCTTACTGGTCGTCTGAAATGTCTGCAACATGAACGTTGCAGCCCAAAACGGGTCAGCAAATGGAATATGCTGGCAATGTAACACATAGAGACTGATGGAAGAATAAAACTATACTACATACATATTTGGCTGGTGGAGAGCTCTATGGTTACAGTTTTGCGTAAAGCCAATTTTTCCCTACTGCAAAGGAATAAATTTTATTTAACTATCATGGTGGTTATTAAACATTGAGAATGGTTGACAGCATTCTCAATCCCAATCAAGCATCATCATTAAAAACCCAACAAAATTAATTAGAGTACATGATGAGATTCACATGATAATCCAAGTACTAGATACTCAAGATGTCCATAACCGGGGACACGGCTAACCACGATTAGTTTGTACACTCTGCAGAGGTTTGTGCACTTTTCCCCACAAGACTCGAGCTCCTCCGTTGGGATTCTCGCACTACATGGTGTTTGAGAAACAGATGACTGAGACATAGTCTTTCAGAAGCGCTAGCACCTTACGATGGGTAGACCGTACCACCTACATCCCCTACATCTGCTAGTCTACCACTTTAAGAGTTCGCACACTTAATCAACTATGCTAGATTCCATAGTAGCTTGTGGCTGCACACGGAAGTTTCTAGCATGAATAATCTCATGATCCCTTTGAGCCTGGGTGGCGGTCCAAAGAAAAACATGCAATCGCTGGAATACTCAAGAGCCTCAATCCACCCAGATGTGTATTTAAGTTGCCACCTTAGATAAACCATTAATTTAACATCCTCACATCTGTCATGGATTTCACTCACCCAATCCACGTCTACTAGCATAGCATGGCATAAGAAGCAAATGTAGAAGTAACTCCCAAAGGTTTGATAATAAACAGGTAATAGGTACTACCTCATCTACTTCCCAGACCCACAATTTAATTAGATCCTAATCACTGCAATGGTGTGAGGATTGATCTAATGCAATAAAAACTGGGTAGTGGGATGGTATGATCAAAGTGTTACTTGCCTTGCTGATGATCCGCAAAACCTAGCGATTTGAACTAGCAAGCGGCGCACTTCGGTTACTCTATCGCAAACAAACAAGCATAAAATAGGTACTCAACTAATGCACAGGTAAAACTCGAATAAGAGATCTAACCAGATAGTTCAACTTAAGAACTCCGGTTGGCAAAAAGAAGCAAATTGAACGAAGCAACGAAAAACAAATGGCAAAAGAAAAAGGCTTAGTTTACTATTCTGGATCTAGAGTAATTTTTCCAGAGGCAAAAACTTGTTTGAGTTAGTTAAACGGAAAGAGGGTTTCGAGACGAAACTCCAAGTGCTTGAATCAGCTGATTCCGACAAACGAGCGAAAAGTTAAACCAAAACGAACATCGGATCAGAAATCGAGATCAGAAAATTCGCAGATTTAACCTAAGAAAAAGAAAAACGACGAACGGGTTTACGAACGAACGTTCGTTAACTAGAACTAAACAAAGAACGCGTTCGCTAAAATGAACGAACGAGCGAACGCTCGCTACAAAAATAAACCGGAGCGGCGGCTATCTCGGCTCGGGGCTCCGGCACCGGCGGGTGGTGCGGGGTGGCGGCTGTGGCGCGGTGGCGGCTGCGGCGCGGTGGCGGCAACAGGCGGCGCGGGC
>NC_041392.1:398670213-398678296 GCF_002162155.2 Triticum dicoccoides
GGCGTGGGGAGGCGGCGGCGGGTATGGGGCTGCAGGAGGGTCCGGCGGGGTTATAAAGGGGGGGAGGGTCCGGCGACTTGGGGAAGGGGGCGGCCTTGGGAGGCGGGTCCTCCCCGGACTCGGCGGCGGTGGGCGGGACTCCTGTCCCGATCCGAGTGGGAGGCGGCAGCGGCTGGCTGGGCCGGCTTGCTCGGGTGGGCCCTTGGCCCAGTCGGGCGCGGGGTCTCTTTTTTTTGAAAAACAATAACACTGCAACTAAAAAAAATCTAGAAAAATAAATAAAATTCTAAAAATGCCAAAACAAATTTTTGCTGTCTAAATAAAATAGTTAAAACAGGATGAACATTTTCTTGGCCCTAAATGCGATTTTTGAAAATGTGCAATTTTTCCTAAATTCAAATAAAATAGCAAATAAAACCAAAATAAAATCTTATTTGATTTTTATTAAATCCCAAATATTTCTTTATTTTGGGAAAGTCATTTTATTCCCTCTCTCATAATTTTTATAATAGAACTAATTGAAGATAAAACAAATAAAATCAAATGATCCTATTTTCAAAATTTGAGACAACTAAAATATGAAAATTACGAAATCCCCAACTCTCTCCGAGGGTCCTTGAGTTGCGGGAAATTTCTAGGATCAACAAAAATGCAATAAATATGATATGCAATTATGATCTATTGTATAACATCCCAAATTGAAATTTTGGGATGTTACAAACCTACCCCCCTTAAGATGAATCTCGCCCTCGAGATTCGGGTTGGCTAGAAAATAGGTGAGTGTGGTCCTTCAACAGATCTTCCTCTCGTTCCCAGGTGGCTTCATTCTCCGTGTGGTGGCTCCACTGAACTTTGCAAAACTTGATAACCTTGATGCGGGTGACTCGGTACTCAAGAATCTTGACTGGTCTCTCCTCATAGGTCAAATCACTGTCCAACTGAATTGCTTCCAGCGGCACTCTATCTCTTAGCGGTATATCAGCCATCTCTGCGTGGCACTTCTTTAACTGGAAAACGTGGAACACAACGTGAACTCCTGACAATCCTTCGGGCAATTCCAATTTGTAGGCTACTTCTCCCATAGGCTCCATAACTTTGTATGGTCCTACAAAACGTGGCGCTAACTTTCCCTTAACTCCAAAGCGCTTAACTCCTCGAAGTGGAGATACTCGAAGATAAACTCGGTCTCCGACTTCATAAACTGTCTCCTTGCGTTTTGAATCTGCGTAGCTCTTCTATCTGGACTGGGCTACCTTGAGCCTATCACGAATCAATTTTACTTTTTGTTCAGACTCCTTAATCAGATCTGGTCAAAAAAACTGGCAGTCTCCAACTTCATCCCATGACAACGGGGTCCTGCACCTCCTTCCGTACAAGGCTTCGAAAGGGGCCATCTTCAAACTGGATTGATAACTGTGGTTGTAAGAGAACTCTGCATATGGCAAATTGTCGTCCCAACTAGATCCATAATCTAGCGCACAAGCTCTCGGCATATCCGCCAAAATCTGCTTGACTCTCTCGGTCTGTCCATCTGTCTGCAGATGGAAATTTGTACTGAACTCTAGCCTGGTACCCAATGTTTCATGCAAGTGATTCTAGAACTTTGAGGTAAACTGGGTTCCTCTATCTGATATAATGCTCCTTGGAACTCCATGCAGACATACGATTCTGGTCATGTATATCTTTGCCAACTTGGCACTAGTATTGGTAGTCTTCACTAGGATGAGATGAGCTACCTTTGTCAAACGATCGACTACAACCCATATCGAGTCATAGCCTGAATGAGTTCTGGGCAATCCTGTGATAAAATCCATGCCTAACTTATCCCGCTTCCATTCAGGTATTAGCAATGGCTGTAGCAATCTTGCTGGCTTCTGATGCTCTGCCTTTACTCTCTGACATACATCACAAATGGCTACATACTCCGCAATATCCTCCTTCATTTCGGTCCACCAGAAAATATCCTTCAAATCCAAATACATCTTGGTATTTCCTGGGTGAATCGAATATGGTGAATCATGGGCCTCTTGCAGAATCAATTTCCTGATCTCCGAATCATTAGGCACATAGATCCGGTCTTCAAACCATAGGGTATCGTGCTCATCCTCACGAAATCCTTTAGCTTTTCCTTTGCTTATTTTCTCCTTAATAGAAGCAATCTCCTTGTCAGTCTTCTGGGCTTCTCTGATCTTATCCATCAACGTAGACTGAATCTCCAATGCCGCTACGTAGCCTCTCGGAACTATCTCCAAACATAGCTCACGAAGATTCTCGGCTAACTCCTTTGGTAAATCTCCCGTCATTAAGGTGTTGACATGACTTTTACGGCTCAACGCGTCAGCTACTATGTTAGCCTTTCCAGGGTGATAATGCAATATCATATCATAATCCTTGCTGAGTTCCAACAATCTCCTTTGTCCGAGATTCAACTCCTTCTGCGTGAAAATGTACTTCAAACTCTTGTGATCCGTGTACACCTCACAATGGTTTCCAATGAGAAAATGTCTCCAAGTCTTCAATGCATGCACTACGGCTGCTAACTCCAAATCATGCGTAGCATAATTGAACTCATGAGGCTTAAGCTGTCATGAGGCATAGGAAACAACTCTTCCTTCTTGCATAAGCACTGCTCCAAGTCCTCGACGTGAAGCGTCGCAATACACCTCATAATCCTTGGTCTGATCTGGCAAAATCAACACTGGTGATGTAACCAAATGTTTCTTCAACTCCTGGAAACTAGCCTCACATTCCTCAGTCCATATGAACTTGGTATCCTTGTTCAACAACTCCGTCATAGGTTTCGCAATCTTCGAGAAATTTTCAATGAATCTCCGGTAGTATCCTGTAAGTCCAAGAAAACTCCGGATCTCTCCAACTGTTGTTGGCGCTTCCCAATTTCTCACAATGTCAACCTTGCTGGGATCCACTTCTATACCTTCTCCGGATATGACGTGTCCGAGAAATCCAACTTCCTTCAACCAAAACTCACATTTGCTAAACTTGGCATATAACTGATGTTCTCTGATCTTACCAAGTACTAAACGCAAATGCTCCTTATGCTCCTCTTCATTCTTCGAGTAAACCAGGATATCATCAATGAACACTACGATGAACTTATCCAAAAACTCCATAAACACTTTGTTCATCATGTTCATAAAATATGCAGGTGCGTTAGTCAGGCCAAATGACATAACAGTATACTCGTACAGCCCATACCTGGTGGTAAAAGCTGTTTTAGGTATATCCTATTCTCGAATTTTCAACTGATGGTATCCTGACCGCGGATCGATCTTGGAAAATACCTTAGCTCCTTGCAATCGATCAAACAGATCATGGATCATCGGTAGTGGGTACTTGTTCTTGATGGTTACTTCATTCAATCCTGGATAATCAATGACCATCCTTAACGATCCATCCTTCTTCTCTACTAGAAGTACTGGCGATACCCAAGGTGAAGAACTTGGGCGAATATATCCTTTATCCAGTAACTCCTTAATTTGCTTCTTAATCTCTTCCAAATCCTTTGCGGGCATCCTATAAGGTCTCTTAGATATTGGCCCTATGCCTGGAAAAATCTCAATAAAAACCTCAATATCTCTATCCGGTGGCATGCCTGGCAACTCTTTTGGAAACACATTGGGGAACTCCTTCACTACTGGTACTTCCTCCTGCACAACTCATGTTAGGCAATTTACTTGAGTCCCTTTCGGCACATGCCGGGATACATACTTGATCCTTCTCCCTTCTGGGGTGGTAAGCAAAATTGACTTACTGGCATATTCAATTCTTGGGATTCCAGTACTATTAGGTCCGAGGGAAATACATAGTTACCAATCCATAATGGTAACCGATCACACCATAGACTAGCCATATACTCTCCTCCAGGTAAGGTTACTAACATGGGTGACCTAAGGGCTTGGGTTGGCAGTTTATACTTATCCACAAATCCCCTTGATATGTATGAATGCGATGCACCAGTATCAAAAAGAACGAGTGCAGTAAATGATTTAACCAAAAACATACCTATTACTGCATCGGGCTGGGCTTCAACCTCCTCCACATTCACGTGGTTCACCTGTCCCCTGTTGAAAGGGTTCGGCTTCTTCCCAGAGCTTCCATTGCCATTTCCATTTTGGGCTTCAGGACATTCATTAGCATAATGTCCGGTCTTTTGGCACTTCAAGCAAGTGACTTGGCTCAGGTCTCTCTTGGCTAGGGTTGATGGGTTGGTGCGGTTCTGGCCGTTGCTTCCTCCATTCCCATTACCATTCTTGTGGACATTATGATTGTGCAAGCTACCTCCTCCATGGGTATGCTGAAAATTTCCTCCTAGTCTACGGGTAAAATGTGGCTTCAGCTGAGCTCCTGAATTGTACTTCCCTTGTCCATACTTCCGCTTGAGGTTTTCAATTTGTTGCTGCTTCCCTTCAATCATGAGAGCATGATCTACCAACTCCTGGTAGTTGTTGAAGGTTGCTACCATCAACTGCATGCTCAACTCATCATTCAGTCCTTCCAGAAACTTCTCCTGCTTAGCTGCATCCGTAGCAACGACATCTGGGGCATAACGTGCTAGCTTAGTAAAGTCCTCCACATACTGGCCAACTGTCCTTCCTCCTTGGCGCAAGTTGTGAAACTCTCACTTCTTCATGGCCATAGCTCCTGCTGAAACATGGGCAGTACGGAAAGCCTACTGGAACTGGTCCCATGTGATAGTGTCGACAGGGAAGAAGGCTTTGAAATTCTCCCACCATGATGCTGCGGGTCCTTCAAGCTGATGTGCGGCAAACTTCACCTTTTCTGCATCTGTGCATCCTGTCATGGTCAACTCCCTTGCTGTCTTGCAGAGCCAATCATCTGCTACTATCGGCTCGGTGCTACTGGAAAACACCGGCGGATTCAGCCTAAGAAAATGGGCTAAGTGATCAACAGGTGGTGGTGGTGGTGGTGGTGGTGGGTTGTTGTTGTTGTTCCCCTGATTCTAACTCTAGACTAGCAACTGCATCAATGTGTTCTGCTGCTGGATCAACTGAGTGAGCTCCGGTGGGAAAGTAAATTCAGGGTCACGTCTCAGAGGCATCTGAGGGTTTAGAAAAGATGAGATTTAAGAATAGAGAGGGTTCTAGAGAGAAAACACTACCCATATGCACATGAGGCAAAGCAAACAATTCACTTCATTCAATCAAACAAGGGCATACAATCGATCTAACTACCGCAAAAGTGCTCGGACTACTATATTTACATGGTGGACTACTACTACTGTTGGGGTGCTCTACTAGAAATATTCTTTGGCTGCAGACTCCATGATATCTGCTCCAGCTTCATCAACATAGTCATCCTCGCTATCATCTGGATCCGAGTCGGTGTCGTCGATGATGATGTAGTCTTTCGGGCGAATCTCCTTGGGTTCTTCGTCTTCCTCTACTTGTGTAGGGTCTCCCAGAAATATTCCAATCTTCTTGATCAGATTGTTATTCTTCTCCACTAATACTTCGATTTCCTCTTCATAATCTTCACATGTAGCCTTGAGTTCTTCCTCCAGTTCCTTGATTCTTGTCTTCGCCTTCTTCAGTTCTATCATGTCGGTGCACATCTAGTTCTCCTGACGTCGAATGTGCTGGTTTAACTCCTGGATAAAAGCTGCAATTGATCTATCCTTCTTGGTGCTGATCATCTCCCAGTGCTCACCTCAGCACCCACAAATCTGGTAGATCGTATAGTATCCTTGAGATCATTGCGGTAAACTTCTTCAATGCGTTCCATGGCGATGTGAGCTGCCATGATCTCTCCTAGACTCCATGTTGGTGCATCAAAAGAAAACTCTATGGGTTCACTGACTGGCATGAACGTCCTTCCTGGAACTTGAACATGAATCATCCAGCGCTCTTCTTCCGGTAATGTGGCATTACAGGTTCCGGTGAAGCTTGGTACTCCTATGTTCAGGTATCTAGTGACTTCCTTCAAGTGACGTCCAAAGGGTGTATCTTCATCCGGTTGCGTGAACTTGTTCCTTGCATCCGCCATCCTAAAAGAGTAGAAAATATGAGAGGTCAGAAGGAGAAGAGTGAGTAGTGATCAAGGGCTTTAGCTTAGCGGTCATGTCCTACAGTCAGCATGTGCTCTGATACCATCTTGTAGCGACCAGACCTCAAACGGTCCAATCTTTGTGCTCAGGTGTAATCCCTGGATTAGTAATGCTGACACCACACAGTGCTTGAAGGATTTATAACAGAGTAGCAATCACACACTTATTACATCGAGTGTCTCAAAAGAGAACTTATTACAATAAATATGGCTTAAGGCCATCTAATAACGATAACAGCAGAAGGCTTGGAAGATAAGTGAGTCCATCAACTCCAATGGCATCACTGAGTATAGAACCACGACCTAAAAGGCATCTTACTCGTCATCTGAAAAGTCTGCAACATGAACATTGCAGCCCGAAACGGGTCAGCACATGGAATATGGTGGCAATGCAACACATAGAGAATGATGGAAGAATAAAACTATACTACATGCATATTTGGCCGATGGAGAGCTCCATGGTTACAGTTTTGCGTAAATCCAATTTTTCCCTACTACAAAGGAATAAATTTTATTTAACTATCATGGTAGTTATTAAACATTGAGAATGGTTGACAGCATTCTCAATCCCAATTAAGCATCATCATTAAAAACCCAACAAAACTAATTAGAGTACATGATGCGATTCACATGATAATCCAAGTACTAGATACTCAAGATGTCCATAACCGGGGACACGGCTAACCACGATTAGTTTATACACTCTGCAGAGGTTTGTGCACTTTTCCCCACAAGACTTGATCTCCTCCGTTGGGATTCTCGCATTACATGGTGTTTGAGAAACGGATGACTGAGACATAGTCTTTCAGAAGCGCTAGCACCTTATGATGGGTAGACCATACCACCTACATCCCCTACATCTGCTAGTCTACCACTGTAAGAGTTCGCACGACTTAATCAACTATGCTAGAGCCCATAGTAGCTTGTGGCTGCACACGGAAGTTTCTAGCATGAATAATCTCATGATCCCTTTAAGCCTGGGTGGCGGTCCAAAGAAAAACATGCAATCGCTGGAATACCCAGGTGCCTCAATCCACCCAGATGTGTATTTAAGTTGCCACCTTAGATAAACCATTAATTTAACATCCTCACATCTGTCATGTATTTCACTCACCCAATCCACGTCTACTAGCATAGCATGGCATAAGAAAGCGAACGTAGAAGTAACTCCCAAAGGTTTGATAATAAACAGGTAATATGTACTACCTCATCTACTTCCCAGACCCACAGTTTAATTAGATCCTAATCATGCAATGGTGTGAGGATTGATCTAATGCAATAAAAACTGGGTAGTAGGATGGTATGATCAAAGTGTTACTTGCCTTGCTGATGATCCGCAAAACCTAGTGATGCGAAGTAGCAAGCGGCACACTCCGGGTACTCTATCGCAAACAAACAAGCATACAATAAGTAGTCAACTAATGCACAGGTAAAACTCGAATAAGAGATCTACCAGATAGTTCAACTTAAGAACTCCGGTTGGCAAAAAGAACCAAATCGAACGAAGCAACGAAAGACAAATGACAAAAGAAAAAGCTTCGTTTACTATTCTGGATCTAGGGCAATTTTTATAGAGGAAAAAACTTCTTGGAGTTGGTTAAACGGAAAGAGGGTTAAGAGACCAAACTCCAGGCACTTGAATCGCCTGATTCCGACAAACGAGCGAAAAGTTAAACTAAAACGAACATCGGATCAGAAATCACGATCAGAAAAATCGCGGATTTAATCTGAGAAAAAGAAAATCGACGAACGAGTTAACGAATGAACGTTCGTTAGCTGGAACTAAATGAAGGACGCGTTCGGTAAAACGAACGAACGAGCGAACGCTCGCTAAAAATAAACCGGAGAAAAACCGATCTATTAAAAAAACAAAAACTCAGGTTTTCTAAAAGAACCGAAACGGCTTTTCTCAGAAAACCGGGGCGGCGGCTACCTCGGCTCGGGGCGGCGGCGAGGCTCCGGCGGCGGAGGGTGGTGCGGGGTGGCAGCTTCGGGGCGG
>NC_041392.1:398678634-398720227 GCF_002162155.2 Triticum dicoccoides
CCTCGGGAGGCGGGTCCTCCCCGGACTCGGCGGCGGCGGCGGTCGGGACTCCTGTCCCGACCCGGGCGGGAGGCGGCGGCGGCTGGCTGGGACGGCCTGCTCGGCTAGGCCCTTGGCCTAGTCGGGCGCGGGGTCTCTTTTTTTAAACAATAACGCTGCAACTAAAAAAATTCTAGAAAAATAAATAAAACTCTAGAAATGCCAAAGTAAATTTTCCCCGTCTAAATAAAATATTTAGAACAGGATGAACATTTTCATGGCCCTAAATATAATTTTTGAAAACGTGCAATTTTTCCTAAATTCAAATAAAATAGCAAATAAAACCAAAATAAAAATCTTATTTGATTTTTTTATTAAATCCCCAATATTTCTTTATTTTGGGAAAGTCATTTTATTCCCTCTCTCATGATTTTTATAATAGAAATAATTGAAGGTAAAATAAATAAAATCAAATGATCATATTTTCAAAATTTGAGACAACTCAAATATGAAAATAACGGAATCCCCAACTCTCTCCGAGGGTCGTTGAGTTGCGTGAAATTTCTAGGATTAACAAAAATGCAATAAATATGATATACAATGATGATCTATTGTATAACATTCCAAATTGAAAATTTGGGATGTTACATAGCATAAATTTAGCTTTGCCAGCTTCAATACCTCTTTCAGAAATTTTATGTCCCAAGACAATACCTTCATTAACCATAAAGGGGCACTTCTCCCAATTCAAGACAAGGTTAGTTTCTTCACATCTCTGCAAAACTCGGTCAAGGTTGCTCAAGCAATAATCAAAAGAGGATCCATAAACAGAGAAATAATCCATGAAAATTTCACAAATCTTTTCAAAAAAGTCATAGAATATAGCCATCATGCATCTTTGAAAGGTAGCACGTGCATTACATAAACCAAAAGGTACCGAAAGGGCAAGTAAAAGTAGTCTTTTCTTGATCATGAGCTGACACAGGTATTTGAGAGAAACCAGAGTAACCATCTAGAAAGCAAAATGTGTATGTTTGGATAATCTTTCTAGCATTTGATCAATAAAAGGTAAACTATAATGATCCTTTTTAGTAACTTTATTTAATTTGCGGAAATCAATTACCATCCTATAACCTGTAATAATTCTTTGTGGGATCAATTCATCTTTATCATTAGGAACAACAGTAATACCTCCCTTCTTAGGGATACAATGGACATGACTTACCCACTGACTATCAGCAACGGGATAATTATACCTGCTTCAAGGAGCTTTAATATTTCCTTTCTTACCACTTCTTTCATCTTAGGATTTAGCCGTCGTTGGTGATCAATACCCGGTTTGGCGTCTTTCTCCAAATTTATTTTGTGTTGACATTGAGTGGGCCTAATGCCCTTAAGATCATCAAGAGTATATCCAATAGCAACATGGTGCTTCTTCAGAGCTTTAAATAATTTCTCCTCTTTCATGCTCTGAAAGGTTAGCACTAATAATAACAGGATATATCTTCTTTTCATCAAGATAAGCATATTTAAGAGTATCAGGTAATGGTTTAAGCTCAAACACGGGATCACCATTGGGTGGAGGTGGATCCCCTAGGATTTCAACAGGCAAGTTTTGTTTCAGAATAGGTCCTTGTTTAAAGAATACTTCATCTATTTCGCTTCTTTCATTCATAAACATATCGTTTTCATGGTCTAGCAAATATTGTTCTAAAGGATCATTAGGAGGCACGGCAATAGAAGCAAGACCAATAATTTCATCTTTACTAGGAAATTCTTTACCATTGGGTTGTCTACAAAATTTAGAAAAATTAAACTCATGAGACATATCCCCTAAACCAACAGAAACAATATCCTTATTGCAGTCTATCTTAGCATTGACAGTATTCAAGAAGGGTCTACCAAATATAATGGGACAAAAGTCATCTTGTGGGGAACCGATAACAAGAAAATCAGCAGGGTATTTAACTTTCCCACACAAGACTTCAACATCTCTAACAATCCCAACTGGCGAAATAGTATCTCTATTAGCAAGCTTAATTGTAGAATCAATTTCTTCTGTCTCAGCAAGTGCAATATCATGCATAATTTCTTGGTATAAGGAATGAGGTATTTTACTTGCACTAGTACCCATATCACATAAGCCATGATAGCAATGATCTCCTATTTTAACAGAAATAACAGGCATGCCTACAACAGGTCTATATTTATTTTTAGCATCAAGTCTAGCAATTCTAGCAGCTTCAATGCGGAAGTAAATAACATGCCCATCAATATTATCGGCCAAGATATCTTTAACCATAGAAATACTAGGTTTAACTTTAATTTGCTTAGGGGGTTCAGGTGTCTTAATATTACTTTTGATAACAACAGTTGAAGCTTTAGCATGATCCTTTATTCTCACAGGGAAAAGTGGTTTCTCAATATAAGCCGTAGGAACAACAGGATCATCATAAGTGATAGTCTTTTCTTCAACTTTAATAGGAGCAACTACTTTTACCTAAGTGGGAGGATTATATTTAAACCACTTCTCCTTAGGGAGACCAACATGAGTAGCAAAGGATTCACAGAAAGAAGGTACTATCTCAGAGTCAAGTCCATACTTAGTGCTAAATTCACGGAAAGCATCGGTATCCATAAAAGATTTAACACAATCAAACTTAGGTGTTATACCTGACTCCTTACCTTCGTCGAGGTCCCAATATTCAGAGTTGCGTTTAATTCTTTGCAATAAATCCCATTTGAATTCAATAGTCTTCATCATAAAAGATCCAGTACAAGAAGTATCGAGCATGGAGCAATTACTGAGACAAAGTTGAGCATAAAATTTTTGGATAATCATTTCTTTTGAGAGCTCATGATTGGGGCATGAATATAACATTTAATTAAGCCTCCCCCAAGTTTGAGCGATGCTTTCTCCTTCCCGAGGCCAAAAATTATGTATATAATTACGATCACGATAAACAATATGCATAGGATAAAACTTCTGATGAAATTCCAATTTAGATCGCTTGTAGTCCCATGATCCCATATCATCACATAGCCGATACCATGTCAATGCCTCTCCCTATAAATATAAAGGGAAGACCTTCTTCTTGATAACATCATCGGGCATACCTGCAAGCTTAAATAATCCACAAACTTCATCCACATAGATTAAGTGTAAATCGGGATGCAATGTTCCATCTCCTACAAAAGGATTAGCTAGCAGTTTCTCTATCATACCTGAAGGAATTTCAAAGTAAACATTTTCTGTAGGTTCAGTAGGTTGAGGAGAAAGTCTTTGCTCTACTGGTCAGGGTGAAGATACCCCGAACAAGCTCCTCAAAGCATTATGTTCCATAGTAACAAGTGACAGTAAATTTCAGCACACTATATAAATTTTTCATTACCAAATTCCACCTACCAAAGGCGCTTCACTCCCCGGCAACAACACCAAAAAAGAGTCTTGATGACCCACAAGTGTAGGGGATCTATCTTAGCCTTTTCGATAAGTAAGAGTGTCGAACCCAACGAGGAGAAGAAGGAAATGATAAGCAGTTTTCAGTAAGGTATTCTCTGCAAGCACTGAAATTATCGGTAACAGATAGTTTTGTGATAAGATAATTTGTAATGAGTAGCAAGTAATAAAAGAAAATAACGTGCAGCAAGATGGCCCAATCCTTTTTGTAGCAAAGGACAAGCCTGGACAAACTCTTATATGAAGGAAAGCGCTCCCGAGGACACATGGGAATTATCGTCAAGCTAGTTTTCCTCACGTTCATATGATTCGTGTTCGGTACTTTGATAATTTGATATGTGGGTGGACCAGTGCTTGTGTACTATCCTTACTTGGACAAGCATCCCACTTATAATTAACCCCCATTGCAAGCATCCGCAACTACAATAGAAGTATTAAGGTAAACCTAACCATAGCATGAAACATATGGATCCAAATCAGCCCCTTACAAAGCAACACACAAACTAGGGTTTAAGCTTCTGTCACTCTAGCAACCCATCATCTACTTATTACTTCCCAATGCCTCCCTCTAGGCCCAAACAATGGTGAAGTGTCATGTAGTTGACGTTCACATGACACCACTAGAGGGATGACAACATACATCTTATCGAAATATCGAATAAATACCAAATTCACATGACTAATTATAGTAAGACTTCTCCCATGTCCTCAGGAACAAATGTAACTACTCACAAAGGATATTCATGTTCATAATCAGAGGGGTATTAATATGCATAATGGATCCGAACATATGATCTTCCTCCAAGTAAACCAACTAGCATCAACAACAAGGAATAATCAACACTACTAGCAACCCACGGGTACCAATCTGAGGTTTGGATACAAAGATTGGATACAAGAGATGAACTAGGGTTTGAGATGATATGGTGCTGGTGAAGATGTCGATGGAGATTGACCCCCTCCAGATGATAAGATCGTTGGTGATAATGATGGTAATGAGTTCCCCCTCCCGGAGGGAAGTTTCCCTGGGAGAACAGCTGTGCCGGAGCCCTAGATTGGTTCCGCCAAGGTTCCGCCTCATGGTGGCGGAGTTTCATCACATGAGCTTGCTTATGATTTTTTCCTCGACGAAAGACTCCATATAGCCAAAGATGGGCATCGGAGGGCCACCAGGGGGCCCATGAGGCAGGGGGCGCGCCCAGGGGGGTAGCGTGCGCCCCCCACCTGCGTGGGAGGTGGGTGGCCCCCCTCTGGTACTTGTTTCACCCAATAATTTTTATATATTCTGATATGTGCTCCCGTGAAGTTTCAGGACTTTTGGAGATGTGCAGAATAGGTCTCTAATATTTTCTCCTTTTCCAGGCCAGAATTCCAACTGCCGGCTGATAACCCACAAGTATAGGGGATCGCAACAGTTTTCGAGGGTAGAGTACTCAACCCAAATTTATTGATTCGACACAAGGGGAGCCAAATAATATTCTCAAGTATTAGCAGCTGAGTTGTCAATTCAACCACACCTGGAAATTTAATATTTTGAGCAAAGTGTTTAGTAGAAAAGTAATATGATAGTAATGGTAACGGTAGCAAAAGGTAATGATAGCAAAAGTAATGTTTTTGGTATTTTGTAGTGATGATAGCAATAGCAACGGAAAAGTAAATAAGCGAAGAACAATATATGGAAATCTCGTAAGCAATGGATCGGTGATAGAGAATTATGCCGGATGTGGTTCATCATGTAACAGTCATAACCTAGGGTGACACAGAACTAGCTCCAATTCATCAATGTAATGTAGGCATGTATTCCGAATATAGTCATACGTGCTTATGGAAAAGAACTTACATGACATCTTTTGTCCTACCCTCCCGTGGCAGCGGGGTCCTAATGGAAACTAAGGGATATTAATGCCTCCTTTTAATAGAGTACCGGACCAAAGCATTAACACATAGTGAATACATGAACTCCTCAAACCACGGTCATCACCGGGAGTGGTCCCAATTATTGTCACTTTGGGGTTGCCGGATCATAACACATAGTAGGTGACTATAGACTTGCAAGACAGGATCAAGAACACTCATATATTGATGAAAACATAATAGGTTCAGATCTGAAATCATGGCACTCGGGCCCTAGTGACAAGCATTAAGCATAGCAAAGTCATAGCAACATCAATCTCAGAACATAGTGGATACTAGGCATCAAACCCTAACAGAACTAACTCAATTACATGATAAATATCATCCAACCCATCACCGTCCAGCAAGCCTACGATGGAATTACTCACGCACGGCAGTGAGCATCATGAAATTGGTGATGGAAGATGGTTGATGATGATGATTGTGATGGATTCCCCTCTCCGGTCCCCGAACGGACTCCAGATCAGCCCTCCCGAGAGGTTTTAGGGCTTGGCGGTGGCACCGTATCGTAAAACGCGATGAATCCTTCTCTCCTATTTTTCTCTCCCTGAAAGGAAATATATAGAGCTGGAGTTGAGGTCGGAGGAGCTCCAGGGGGGCCACGAGGTAGGAGGGCGTCCAGGGGGGCAGGCGCGCCCCCCCACTCTCGTGGCTAGGGTGTGGGCCCCCTGGTCTTCACCTTTTGCAAGGATTTTTTATTATTTCCAAATAGACGTTCCGTGAAGTTTCCGGTTATTCCGAGAACTTTTGTTTCTGCACATAAATAACACCATCATAATTCTGCTGAAAACAGCGTCAGTCTGGGTTTGTTCCATTCAAATCATGCAAGTTAGAGTCCAAAACAAGGGAAAAAAGTGTTTGGAAAAGTAGATACGATGGAGACGTATCAACTCCCCCAAGCTTAAACCTTTGCTTGTCCACAAGCAATTCAGTTGACAAACTGAAAGTGATAAAGAAAAACTTTTACAAACTCTGTTTGCTCTTGTTGTTGTAAATATGTAAAGCCAGCATTCAAGTTTTCAGGAAAGATTATGAACTAACCATATTCACGATAACACATAGGTCTCATGTTTACTTATATCAATGGCATAATCAACTAGCGAGCAATAATAGTAAATCTCGGATGACAACACTTTCTGAAAAAAATCATAATATGATATAACAAGATGGTATCTCGCTAGCCCTTTCTAAGACCACAAAACATAAATGCAGAGCACCTTTAAAGATCAAGGACTGACTAGACATTGTAATTCATGGTAAAAGAGATCCAGTCAAGTCATACTAGATGTAAACTACCAGTAATGAATGCAAATGACAGCGGTGCTCTCCAACTAGTGATTTTTAATAAGAGGATGATGACTCGACATGGAAGTAAATAGATAGGCCCTTCGCAGAGGGAAGCAGGGATTTGTAGAGGTGCCAGAGCTCAGTTTTCAAATAGAGGTGAATAATATTTTGAGTGGTATACTTTCATTGTCAACATAACAACCAAGAGATGGCAATATCTGCCATGCTAAACACATTATAGGCGATTCCCACACAGAATGGTAAATTTTATACTCCCCCTCCACCAACAAGCATCAATCCATGGCTTGCTCGAAACAACGAGTGCCTCCAACTAACAAGAGTCCCACGGGGAGTTTTGTTTGCAATTATTTTGATTTAGTTTTCATAAAGAATGGGGCTGGGGATCTCGGTGACCTGCCATGTTCCCGTGAGTGAGGAGCGGAGTCCACTCCTCTTGAGAATAACCCGCCTAACATGGAAGATACGGACAACCCTAGTTGATACATGAGCTATTCGAGCATACAAAACAGGATATTTTATTTGAAGGTTTAGAGTTTGGCACATACAAATTTACTTGGAACGGCAGGTAGATACCGTATATAGGTAGGTATGGTGGACTCATATGAAATAACTTTGGGGTTTATGGAGTTGGATGCACAAGCAGTATTCCCGCTTAGTACAGGAAAAGGCTAGCAAAAGACTGGGAGCAACCAGCTAGAGAGCGAAAACAGTCATGAGCATGCATTAAAATTAATCAACACCAAATGCAAGCATGAGTAGGATATAATCCACCATGAACATAAATATCATGAAGGCTATGTTGATTTTGTTTCAACTACATGCGTGAACATGTGCCAAGTCAAGTTACTTAAATCATTTAGAGGAGGATACCACCCTATCATACCACATCACAATCATTTTAATAGCATGTTGGCACGCAAGCTAAACCATTATAAGCTCCTAGCTAATCAAGCATGGCACAAGAAACTATGATCTCTAGTTGTCATTGCAAACATGTTTATTCATAATATGCTGAACCAGGAATGATGAACCAATCATATTTACAAAAACAAGAGAGGTCGAGTTCATACCAGCTTTTCTCATCTAAGTCAGTCCATCACATATCGTCATAATTGCCTTTCACTTGCACGACCGAACGATGTGGATAATAATAATAGTGCACGTGCATTGGACTAAGCTGGAATCTGCAAGCATTCAATAAACAGGAGAAGACAAGGCAGTATGTGCTCTTTTGTCAGATCAACAATAATGCATATAAGATCCACTTCAACAATTTAATCATGGTATTCTCCTATCGACCCCCAAAGAAAAGGAACGAAATAAAACTATTTACACGGGAAAGCTCCCAACAAGCAAAAGATTAACAGGAAATCTTTTTGGGTTTTCTTTTTAATTACTACTACAAGCATGGAAATTAAACTAGCTAAAAGCTACAACTAATTTTTTTTGTTTTTCTTAAGGTTTATTAAACGCACAAGAAGAAAGCATAAAAAGGACATAAACTAGCATGGATGATACAATGAAAAAGTATGAGCACCGACATCTAGCAATGAGTGTGTGAACATGAATGTAATGTCGGTGAGAAATACGTACTCCCCCAAGCTTAGGCTTTTGGCCTAAGTTGGTCTATGGCCACGGCTGGCCTGGCGGATATCCATAGTAATAGTTGGGGTCCTACTGCGAAGAAGAAGACTCTGATTGCCACTGGTTGGCAATCATCTCCGGATCCCACTGGTAATTAGACTGTCATGGAGGATCAACTTGTGGTTCCGATTCTAGCTCTGTGGCTGATGTAGGGTTCCGGTAAGCGTGAATAGCCTCCAGCGAGATGAGGTACTGGCCTGTAGATAAATCAAATAAGGAAGGAGCAGGCAAGGTAATAGTCTTAGGATGACATCAAAGAACAATTTTTATTTAAGCTCCCCTTCCCTATTCATTATAATAAAATCATGCGCTACCATACTCTTATAGTCTAAATAAACAGGGGGCAGCAATTTTTCTTCCTTCTCATAATGCCTAATAGGTATGTTAAAATGTGCAGCTAGGCGTGAAGCATAGATGCCTCCAAAGATTGGGCCCTTTGTACGGTTCAGACTTAACTGTTTAGCAACGATACCGCCCATACTAACAGAGTCATCACGGAATAAACCATGGAACAAAATAAAAATATTAGGAACACTAAGATTTCCATAGTTTCCGCGACCAATTAAGCAACGACTAGCAAATATTGCAAAGTAGCGTAAAACAGGAAAATGTATGCTAGTGATTCTTGCATCGGAAACCTTCCTAGTTTCCCCTACAGTGATAGTGTCAATAAACCAATCCACATCTTTACGATGTGGTTCCTCTAAGCTACCCTCGAAAGGTATTTTGCAAACCCTACAAAATTCATATAGTGACATCCTCTTAACCACATCATATAAATGAAACTCTACTGAAGGAGGTGATTCCCTAGGATAATAGTAGAAGTTTTGCACAAAATTATTGGTGAGTAAGAGATACTGTTCGCGTTGGTCGTGGAGGAAGTCGGTGAGGCCTGCATTCTTAACCAATTCATAAAAATCCTCATGAATCCTGGTTGCTCTCAAGAAATCATCGGAGGGCCATTCACACGGCCTAACTCCTGAAGTGCGAGGCAGATTATACTTGGGCTTCTTTGCTTCTTCATTTTGCTTTTCCTTCGAGCTTCGGCTCGATGAGCCCCTCAAAAATCTATTCATTATTTTCTGAAAAATTCTGAAATTTTTATTAACTTCAAAAATAAAAGTAAACCAAACTCAACAATATTGATAGCAACTACTCCTACAAGTGCCTAGAGCCTATATCATGCATCAAAACTACTTGGAACCATATAAATTTAACATGCAAGCTCAAGAACATGGCCACCTAGGCAGCACAAATTTGCAATGAATAAAGCACTAGAACAAAAACTAATTGGACCAATGGAGGAGTCACATACCAAGGAACAATCTCCCCAAGTAGTTTTGTGAGAGGTGCTTTGAGCAAGGAGATCGAAAATCGCAGCAAAATGAGCTAGAACTCGTGCTTGAGCTGGATATTGGTGTTTGTGGGAGGAAGAAGGAGTGTGTGGGTGCAGGAATAAGTGGAGGAGGGCCACCGTGGGCCCACGAGGCAGGGGGCGCGCCCAGGGGGTAGGGCGCGACCTCCACCCTCGTGGCCAAGTGCATGCCCCCGTGTTGTGTTCGCAGTGCCAAATATTCTCAAATATTCAAAAAAAATCATATTCCATTTTCAGGGCATTTGTAGAACTTTTATTTTTGGGGTATTTTTATATTGCACGGATAAATCATAAAACAAAAAGGAAAAAAAATACTATTTTTACTTTATTTCAACTAAATAACAGAAAGTAGAAAGAGGGTACAGAAGGTTGTGCCTTCTAGTTTCATCCATCTCATGCTCATCAAAAGGAATCCACTAACAAGGTTGATAAGGTCTTGTTAACAAACTCATTCCGAATAACATGGAACCGGAGAAATTTCGAATAACACTATGTTACCTCAACGGGGATATGCACATCCCCAATAATAAGAATATCATATTTGTTTGACAGTAGAAGAGGAAATTCAAAACCTCCAAATATAATTGATGGAATTTTTCCAATAGAGTTGATACTATGAACTTGAGGTTGTTTCCTCGGAAAGTGTACCGTATGCTCATTACCATTAACATGAAAAGTGACATTACCTTTGTTGCAATCAATAACAGCCCTTGTAGTATTCAAAAAGGGTCTTCCAAGAATAATAGACATACTATCATCCTCGGGAATATCAAGAGTAACAAAAGTCCGTTAAAATAGTAACATTTGCAACCACAACAGGCACATCCTCACAAATACCAATAGGTATAGTAGTTGATTTATCGGCCATTTGCAAAGATATTTCAGTAGGTGTCAACTTATTCAAATCGAGTCTACGATATAAAGAGAGAGGCATAACACTAACACCGGCTCCAAGAGCACATAAAGCAGTTTTAACGTAGTTTCTTTTAATGGAGCATGGTATAGTGGGTACTCCTCGATCTCCAAGATTCTTTGGTATTCCATCCTTAAAAGTATAATTAGCAAGCATGGTGGAAATCTCAGCTTCCGGTATCTTTCTTTTATTAGTGACAATTTGTTTCATGTACTTAGCATAAGGATTCATTTTAAGAATATCAGTTAATCGCATATGCAAAAAGATAGGTCTAATCATTTCAGCAAAGCACTCAAAATCCTCATCATCCTTTTTCTTGGATGGTTTGGGAGGGAAAGGCATGTGTTTCTGAACCCATGGTTCTCTTTCTTTTCCGTGTTTCCTAGCGACAAAGTCTTCCTTATCATAACGTTGATTCTTTGATTGTGGGTTATCAAAATCAACAGTAGGTTCAATTTCTATATCATTATCATTACTAGGTTGAGCATCATCATGAACATTATCATTAACATTATCACTAGTTTCAGGTTCATTACCAGATTGTGTTCCAGCATCAGAAATAGAAATATCATTTGGATTCTCAGGTGTTTCAGCAATAGGTTCACTAGAAGCAAGCAAAGTCCTATCATTTTTCTTTTTCTTCCTTTTAGAAGGACTAGGTGCATCTGTATTATTTCTCTGAGAATCTTGCTCAATTCCCTTAGGGTGGCCTTCAGGATACAAAGGATCCTGAGTCATTCTACCAGTTCTAGTTGCCACTCTAACAGCATAATCATTATTCTTACTATTCAATTCATCGAGCAAATCATTTTGAGCCTTAAGTACTTGTTCTACTTGAGTGGTAACCATAGAAGCATGTTTACTAATAAGTTTAAGTTCACCTTTGACATTAGCCATATAATCACCCAAGTGTTCAAGCATATTTGAATTGTATTTCAATTGTCTACCAAAATAAGCATTAAAATCTTCTTGCTTCACCATAAAATTATCAAACTCATCTAAGCATTGGCTAGCAAACTTAGTAAGAGGGATTTCAGCTTTATCATACCTATAGAGAGAATTTACCTTTACTACATGTGTCAGGTTATCAAGACCATGAGTTTCTACAATAAGTAATGGATTAAGATCATATGTTTCTTCAACAGACGGTAAATTAAGACCATGTATTTCTTCAATAGGAGGTAAATTCTTAACATCTTCAGATTTAATACCTTTTTCTTTCATAGATTTCTTCGCCTCTTGCATATCTTGAGGACTGATAAATAGAACACCTCTTTTCTTCGGAGTTGGTTTAGGAGTAGGCTCAGGAAGTGTCCGATTATTTCCATTAGTCAACATATTATTCAATAGAATTTCAACTTCATCCGATGTTCTTTCCCTGAAAACAGAACCAACACAACTGTCCAGGTAATCTCTGGAAGCATTGGTTAATCCATTATAAAAGATATCAAGTATTTCATTTTTCTTAAGAGGATGATCAGGCAAAGCATCAAGTAATTGGAGAAGCCTCCCCCAAGCTTGGGGGAGACTCTCTTCTTCAATTTGCACAAAATTATATATATCCCTCAAAGCAGCTTGTTTCTTATGAGCAGGGAAATATTTAGCAGAGAAGTAATAAATCATATCCTGGGGACTATGCACACAACCAGGATCTAGAGAATTAAACCATATTTTAGCATCACCCTTTAATGAGAACAGAAATATTTTAAGGATATAAAGGTAGCGAGATTTCTCATCATTAGTGAACAGGGTGGCTATATCATTTAATTTAGTAAGATGTGCCACAACAGTTTTAGATTCATAGCCATGAAAAGGATCAGATTCAACTAAAGTAATTATATCAGGATGAACAGAGAATTCATAATCCTAATCAGTAACACAGATAGGTGAAGTAGAAAAAGTAGGTTCAGGTTTCATTCTAGCATTAAGAGATTGCTACTTTCATTTAGCTAATAACCTCTTGAGCTCGTATCTATCTTTGCAAGCTAAAATAGCTAAAGCAGCTTGTTTTTCCAAAAGATAACCCTCAGGAATAACAGGCGATTCAAGCATAGAGGTAGTTTCATCATAACTATCATGCATAGCAGAAGTGGCATCATCAATAACATGCGACATATCAGAACGAATATCAGAAGCAGGTTTAGGTGTCGCAAGCTTACTCAAAACAGAAGGTGAATCAACTGTAGAGCTCGATGGCAGTTCCTTACCTCCCCTCGTAGTTGAGGGATAAATCTTGGTTTTTTGATCTCTCAAGTTCTTCACAATGATAAGCAGATATAAATCCCAAGTGACTCAAAGAATAGAGCTATGCTCCCCGACAACGGCGCCAGAAAATAGTCTTGATAACCCACAAGTATAGGGGATCGCAACAGTTTTCGAGGGTAGAGTATTCAACCCAAATTTATTGATTCGACACAAGGGGAGCCAAAGAATATTCTCAGGTACTAGCAGCTGAGTTGTCAATTCAACCACACCTGGAAACATAATATCTGCAGCAAAGTGTTTAGTAGCAAAGTAATATGATAGTAATGGTAACGGTAGCAAAAGGTAATGATAGCAAAAGTAATGTTTTTGGTATTTTGTAGTGATGATAGCAATAGCAACGGAAAAGTAAATAAGCGGAGAACAATATATGGAAAGCTCGTAGGCAATGGATCGGTGATAGCGAATTATGCCGGATGTAGTTCATCATGTAACAGTCATAACCTAGGGTGCCATAGAACTAGCTCCAATTCATCAATGTAATGTAGGCATGTATTCCGAATATAGTCATACGTGCTTATGGAAAAGAACTTGCATGCCATCTTTTTTCCTACCCTCCCGTGGTAGCGGGGTCCTAATGGATACATGAACTCCTCAAACTGCGGTCATCATCGAGAGTGGTCCCGATTATTGTCACTTCGGGGTTGCCGGATCATAACACATAGTAGGTGACTATAGACTTGCAAGATAGGATCAAGACCACTCATATATTGATGAAAACATAATAGGTTCAGATCTGAAATCGTGGCACTCGGGCCCTAGTGACAAGCATTAAGCATAGCAAAGTCATAGCAACATCAATCTCAGAACATAGTGGATACTAGGGATCAAACCCTAACAAAACTAACTCGATTTAGATGATAAATCTCATCCAACCCATCACCGTCCAGCAATCCTACGATGGAATTACTCACGCACGGCATTGAGCATCATGAAATTGGTGATGGAGGATGGTTGGTGATGCGATGGCGATGGATTCCCCTCTCCAGAGACCCGAATGGACTCTAGATCAGCCCTCCCGAGAGGTTTTAGGGCTTGGCGGCGGCTCCGTATCGTAAAATGCGATGAATCCTTCTCTCCTATTTTTTTCTCCCGGAAAGCAAATAAAAAGAGTTGGAGTTGAGGTCGGAGGAGCTCCAGGGGGCCCACAAGGTAGGGGGGCACGCCCCCACCCTCGTGTCTAGGGTGTGGCCCCCCTGGTCTTCATATTTTGCAAGGATTTTTTATTATTTCCAAATAGACGTTCCGTGAAGTTTCAGGTCATTCCGAGAACTTTTATTTCTGCACATAAATAACACCATGGTAAATCTGCTGAAAACAACGTCAGTCCGGGTTAGTTCCATTAAAATCATGCAAGTGAGAGTCCAAAACAAGAGCAAAAGTGTTTCGAAAAGTAGATACGACGGAGACGTATCAACTCCCCCAAGCTTAAACCTTTGCTTGTCCACTAGCAATTCAGTTGACAAACTAAAAGTGATAAAGAAAAACTTTTACAAACTCTGTTTGCTCTTGTTGTTGTAAATATGTAAAGCCAGCATTCAAGTTTTCAGGAAAGATTATGAACTAACCATATTCACGATAACACATAGGTCCCATGTTTACTTATATCAATGGCATAATAAACTAGCGAGCAATAATAGTAAATCTCAGATGACAACACTTTCTCAAAACAATCATAATATGATATAACAAGATGGTATCTTGCTAGCCCGTTCTGAGACAGCAAAACATAAATGCAGAGCACCTTTAAAGATCAAGGACTGACTAGACATTGTAATTCATGGTAAAAGAGATCCAGTCAAGTCATACTCGATGTAAACTAACAGTAATGAATGCAAATGACAGCGGTGCTCTCCAACTAGTGATTTTTAATAAGAGGATGAGGACTCAACATGAAAGTAAATAGATAGGCCCTTCGCAGAGGGAAGCAGGGATTTGTAGAGGTGCCAGAGCTCAGTTTTGAAATAGAGGTGAATAATGTTTTGAGCGGTACACTTTCATTGTCAACATAACAACCAAGAGATGGCAATATATTCCATGCTACACACATTATAGGCGGTTCCCAAACAGAATGGTAAAGTTTATACTCCCCCTCCACCAACAAGCATCAATCCATGGCTTGCTCGAAACAACGAGTTCCTCCAACTAACAAGACTCCCAGGGGGAGTTTTGTTTGCAATTATTTTGATTTAGTTTGCATAAAGCATGTGACTGGGCATCCCGGTGACCAGCCATTTTCTCGTGAGTGAGGAGCGGAGTCCCACTCCTCTTGAGAATAACCCGCCTAACATGGAAGATACAGACAGCCCTAGTTGATACATGAGCTATTCGAGCATACAAAACAGGATAATTACTTGAAGGTTTAGAGTTTGGCACATACAAATTTACTTGGAACAGCAGGTAGATACCGTATATAGGTAGGTATGGTGGACTCATATGGAACAACTTTGGGGTTTAAGGAGTTGGATGCACAAGTTGTATTCCCGCTTAGTACAGGTGAAGGCTAGCAAAAGATTGGGAAGCGACCAGCTAGAGAGCGACAACAGTCATGAACATGCATTAAAAGTAATCAACACCTAATGCAAGCATGAGTAGGATATAATCTAGCATGAACATAAATATTGTGAAGGCTATGTTGATTTTGTTTCAACTACATGCGTGAACATGTGCCAAGTCAAGTCACTTAAATCATTCAGAGGAGGATACCACCCTATCATACCACATCACAACCATTTTAATAGCATGTTGGCACGCAAGGTAAACCATTATAAGCTCCTAGCTAATCAAGCATGGCACAAGAAACTATGATCTCTAGTTGTCATTGCAAACATGTTTATTCATAATAGGCTGAATCAGGAACGATGAACTAATCATATTTACAAAAACAAGAGAGGTCGAGTTCATACCAGCTTTTCTCATCTCAATCAATCCATCATATATCGTCATAATTGCCTTTCACTTGCGCGACTGAACGATGTGGATAATAATAAGAGTGCATGTGCATTGGACTAAGATGGAATCTGCAAGCATTCAACAAATAGGAGAAGACAAGGCAATCTGGGCTCTTTTGTCACATCAACAATAATGCATATAAGAGCCACTTCAACAATTTAATTATGGTCTTCAAAAAGAAATAAGTGTTCAACCCAAATTTATTGATTCGACACAAGGGGAGCCAAAGAATATTCTCAAGTATTAGCAGCTGAGTTGTCAATTCAACCACACCTGGAAACTTAATATCTGCAGCAAAGTGTTTAGTAGCAAAGTAATATGATAGTAGTGGTAACGATAGCAAAGGGTAACAGTAGGAAAAGTAATGTTTTTGGTATTTTGTAGTGATGATAGCAATAGCAACGAAAAAGTAAATAAGCGAAGAACAATATATGGAAAGCTCGTAGGCAATGGATCGGTGATAGAGAATTATGCCGGATGCGGTTCATCATGTGACATTCATAACCTAGGGTGACACAGAACTAGCTCCAATTCATCAATGTAATGTAGGGATGTATTTCGAATATAGTCATACGTGCTTATGGAAAAGAACTTGCATGACATCTTTTGTCCTACCCTCCCGTGACAGCGGGGTCCTAATGGACACTAAGGGATATTAAGGCCTCCTTTTAATAGAGTACCGGACCAAAGCATTAACACATAGTGAATACATGAACTCCTCAAACTACGGTCATTTCTGATAAGTATCCCGATTATTGTCACTTCGGGGTTAACGGATCATAACACATAATAGGTGACTATAGACTCGCAAGATAGGATCAAGAAATCTCATATATTGATGAAAACATAATAGGTTTAGATCTGAAATCATGGCACTCGGGCCCTAGTGACAAGCATTAAGCATAGCAAAGTCATAGCAATATCAATCTCAGAACATAGTGGATACTAAGGATCACACCCTAACAAAACTAACTCGATTACAAGATAAATCTCATCAAACCCATCACCGTCTAGCCAGCCTACGATGGAATTACTCACGCACGGCGGTGAGCATCATGAAATTTGTGCTAGAGGAAGGTTGATGATGACGATGGCGACGGATTCCCCTTACAAATCAGCCCCTTACAAAGCAACACACAAACTAGGGTTTAAGCTTCTGTCACTCTAGCAACCCATCTTCTACTTATTACTTCCCAATGCCTCCCTCTAGTCCCAAACAATGGTGAAGTGTCATGTAGTCGACGTTCACATGACACCACTAGAGGGATGACAACATACATCTTATCGAAATATCGAATAAATACCAAATTCACATGACTAATTATAGTAAGACTTCTCCCATGTCCTCAGGAACAAATGTAACTACTCACAAAGCATATTCATGTTCATAATCAGAGGGGTATTAATATGTATAATGGATCCGAACATATGATCTTCCTCCAAGTAAACCAACTAGCATCAACGACAAGGAATAATCAACACTACTAGCAACCCACGGGTACCAATCTGAGGTTTGGATACAAAGATTGGATACAAGAGATGAACTAGGGTTTGAGATGATATGGTGCTGGTGAAGATGTCGATGGAGATTGACCCCCTCCAGATGATAAGATCGTTGGTGATAATGATGGTAATGAGTTCCCCCTCCCGGAGGGAAGTTTCCCTGGGAGAACAGCTGTGCCGGAGCCCTAGATTGGTTCCGCCAAGGTTCCGCCTCATGGTGGCGGAGTTTCATCACATGAGCTTGCTTATGATTTTTTCCTCGACGAAAGACTCCATATAGCCAAAGATGGGCATCGGAGGGCCACCAGGGGGCCCATGAGGCAGGGGGCGCGCCCAGGGGGGTAGCGTGCGCCCCCCACCTGCGTGGGAGGTGGGTGGCCCCCCTCTGGTACTTGTTTCACCCAATAATTTTTATATATTCTGATATGTGCTCCCGTGAAGTTTCAGGACTTTTGGAGATGTGCAGAATAGGTCTCTAATATTTTCTCCTTTTCCAGGCCAGAATTCCAACTGCCGGCTGATAACCCACAAGTATAGGGGATCGCAACAGTTTTCGAGGGTAGAGTACTCAACCCAAATTTATTGATTCGACACAAGGGGAGCCAAATAATATTCTCAAGTATTAGCAGTTGAGTTGTCAATTCAACCACACCTGGAAATTTAATATTTTGAGCAAAGTGTTTAGTAGAAAAGTAATATGATAGTAATGGTAACGGTAGCAAAAGGTAATGATAGCAAAAGTAATGTTTTTGGTATTTTGTAGTGATGATAGCAATAGCAATGGAAAGTAAATAAGCGAAGAACAATATATGGAAATCTCGTAAGCAATGGATCGGTGATAGAGAATTATGCCGGATGTGGTTCATCATGTAACAGTCATAACCTAGGGTGACACAGAACTAGCTCCAATTCATCAATGTAATGTAGGCATGTATTCCGAATATAGTCATACGTGCTTATGGAAAAGAACTTACATGACATCTTTTGTCCTACCCTCCCGTGGCAGCGGGGTCCTAATGGAAACTAAGGGATATTAATGCCTCCTTTTAATAGAGTACCGGACCAAAGCATTAACACATAGTGAATACATGAACTCCTCAAACCACGGTCATCACCGGGAGTGGTCCCAATTATTGTCACTTTGGGGTTGCCGGATCATAACACATAGTAGGTGACTATAGACTTGCAAGACAGGATCAAGAACACTCATATATTGATGAAAACATAATAGGTTCAGATCTGAAATCATGGCACTCGGGCCCTAGTGACAAGCATTAAGCATAGCAAAGTCATAGCAACATCAATCTCAGAACATAGTGGATACTAGGCATCAAACCCTAACAGAACTAACTCAATTACATGATAAATCTCATCCAACCCATCACCGTCCAGCAAGCCTACGATGGAATTACTCACGCACGGCAGTGAGCATCATGAAATTGGTGATGGAGGATGGTTGATGATGATGATTGTGATGGATTCCCCTCTCCGGTGCCCCGAACGGACTCCAGATCAGCCCTCCCAAGATGTTTTAGGGCTTGGCGACGGCTCCATATTGTAAAACACGATGAATCATTCTCTCTGATGTTTTTCTCCCGAAAGCAAATATGTAGAGTTGGAGTTGAGGTCGGAGGAGCTCCAGGGGGCCCATGAGGTAGGGGGCGCGCCCCCCACCCTCATGGCTAGGGTGTGGGCCCCCTGGTCTTCATCTTTTGTAAGGATTTTTTATTATTTCCAAAAATATGTTCCGCGAAGTTTCAGGTCATTCTGAGAACTTTTGTTTCTGCACATAAATAACACCATGGTAATTCTGCTGAAAACAACGTGAGTCCGGGTTAGTTCCATTAAAATCATGCAAGTTAGAGTCCAAAACAAGGGCAAAAGTGTTTGGAAAAGTAGATACGACGGATACGTATCAAGCAACAATGGAACAGAGTTCAAGAACGCAAATGTGGATACCTTTCTTGACAAAGAAGGAATTACACACGAGTTCTCGGCTACGTACACACCTCAACAAAATGGAGTTGTTGAGAGGAAGAAACAGACTCTTATTAAGATGGCGAGAATGATGCTTGATGAGTACAAGACACCAAAACATTTTTAGGCGAAAGCGGTTGAGACGGCTTGTCATGCAACAAATCGCTTGTATCTTCACAAGCTACTCAGCAAGACGGCATACGAGCTCCTCACCGGTAACAAACCCCAAGTTGGATACTTTTGAGTATTTGGCTCAAAGTGTTACATTCTTGATAAGCATTATCGTTCTAAATTTGCTCCTAAATCTCATGAGGGTTTCCTACTTGGTTATGGCTCAAACTCTCACACTTACCGCATCTACAACAATTTCACCCGAAAGGTTGAAGAGATGGTAGATGTGAAGTTTGATGAATCTAACGGCTCGCAAGTGGAGCAATTTCCAATTGATGTAGGTGGCAAAGACCCTTCGGAAGCAATCCAAGACATGTCTATTGGCAAAATTCGTCCAACCGAGGTGAAGGAAAGTACCTCATCCGTCCAGGTGGAAGCTTCTACCTCACGTCCAGGTGAACCAAGAATTGACATTGAAGCATCCACAAGTGGAACACGCCAAGATATTTAAAACGAGGAAGTACACCAAGATGAACCTCATCAACCACCTTTGCCACCTCGACAAGAGAACGACAACGTCAACAATGAAGAATACCAAGAAGAAGAACGAGATGATGAAGAAGATGCTCCACCTCGACCCAAACAAAAGCTCCCACGAGTTTGAGAAAGAGTCTTAAGAGACCATCCCGTCGAACAAATCTTCAATGATATCCAAACCGGAAGAATTACTCGCTCTAAAACTCGTTTGGCTAATTTTTGTGAACACTATTCATTCATCTCTAGCATTGAACCTATGAAGGTTGAAGAAGCATTGGAAGATCCGGATTGGATAAATGCCATGCATGAAGAGCTACACAGCTTTGAGAGAAATCAAGTGTGTTTCGCAACAACCACAAGATCCGGACATTGGTCAAGAAGACCGACAACAACCACAACATCATTGGTACCAAATGGGTGTTTCGCAAAAAACAAGACAAAGATGGTCAAGTCGTCTGCAACAAAGCATGTCTCATCCCCCAAGGCTACACTCAAGTTGAAGGTATGGACTATGGTGAGACATATGCCCTAGTTGCTAGACATGAGTCCATCCGCATCTTACTTGCCTATGCTAATCACCATGATATCACCTTGTACCAAATGGACATTACAAGTGCTTTTCTAAATCGTGAAATAGAGGAGGAAGTTTATGTTAAGCAACCTCCCAGCTTTGTTAATCCTAAGAAACCCAATCATGTTTACAAACTTCACAAAGCTCTTTATGGTCTTAAACAAGCTCCTAGAGCATGGTACAACTGCTTGACCAGGTTCCTTATTGAAAAATGCTTTGAGATTAGAAAATTTGATTCTACTCTTTTTACTAAAAGGGTTAATGGTGAATTATTTGTGTGCCAAATTTATGTTGATGATATCATATTTGGTTCAACTAACCCTCATTTTAGTGAAAAGTTTGGAAAGGTAATGTTGGAGAAGTTTGAGATGTCTATGATGAGTGAACTCAAATTCTTCCTTGGTTTGCAAATCAAGCAAACTAAGGAAGGCACCTTTGTTTCCCAAACAAAGTATGCCAGGGACTTATTCAAGAAGTTCAACATCCAAGAAAGCAAAGGTATGAAAACTCCCATGGCTACTACTGGACATCTTGACTTGACCAAGGATGGCAAACCGGTTGACCAAAAGGTTTATCGCTCTATGATTGGTTCATTGTTATATCTATGTGCCTCCCATCCCACTACTAGGGAAAACCCTAGTAGTAGCGCTTGAAATATGCATAGCAGTAGCGCTGGGTCCAGCGCTACTACTAGCGCGCTGCAGCTAAGTTGTAGCAGTAGCGCTGGTATAGGCAGCGCTACTACTAAGTATTGTTCCCAGTAGTGCTGCCTGGACCAGTGCTACTGATAACTATCTGTAGTGCTTGTTCATATGAAGCACTGCTGCTAAGCCAGCGCTTCTGCTAGGTGCTCTCTAGCGCTACTGCTAATGTTCCTGCTTTCGCTGACCCTCACCCCCTACGTATTTGGGGTGTATTTATACATGCTCTATACAATAGTTTCATCAGATCATACTAAATATCCACTATTCTCATCATATCATAGACATACAGTAGTCTCATCATACCATCATCATCATCATTCAACACAAATATCATCACATCTCGAAAATAGCGATACACAAGTGTGATAATGTCATATCTCGAATAAGTGCAACTGCATGGTCATGGCACACACACAAGTTTCGACATCTCTATCTAAACCATGATGTAGAAGAGAAGATCGATCAGCATGAGCAGGAGTGCAACTATGTAGTATCGGCGGTCCCGCCCCTGCTCATGTTGTAGTGTCCATCTCAAGTAACTAATTTCCGCTTCGGCTTTGCTGTCGAACCCACTATGGCTAGCACTCGGGTACCTGTGCACTTGGGCCTGAGCGGCTGCCCAATGGTCGTAGACTCCTGGAACCCTCCAACGTACACGGCGTAGTAGCCCTTCGCTATCTCTGATCTATGTACCTGTATCGTGAGTTGATGAATTGAACGATAATATGCAACATAATGTACTTAAGAAAACAAAGAGGTAACTGGGAGCAAAATATAAGCAACCAATAGTAAACATAAATGACTAAGTTCCTCATACCCAAAGTAATTAACTAGAGCGATCTATGCTAGTTCAGGACCATGGTTTAGTTACATCACATAGTTTCGCCGTGCATAAATTCAAAGTTTTGCCATAGAAACACAATAGTGACATATTGTCATCAACAATCTGTCCTCCATGTCGGCGGTCCAATCTTCATAGTCAGGGAGGAAGCACCCGAGCTTCTTGAAAGGCTTCAGGTCCAGATGCTGACCGGTTAGCAGTGCTCGGACATCTTCCCGCGTGATTGGCCCATGGTAGAACAACCCTGTTGGTTCGAGGAGCTGCTTCAGGAGGACTTGGGCAAGTTCACACTATACGTGATAAAACTCATCTCTGATTTGATGATCCGGTGTCCTTCCTATGCTTGTGGCCCAGCTGACAATCTCGACATCATTTGTAGTAGGTGACATGCGAAGGCGTTGATTATCCCTTCTATACTCGAGAAGGTGATGCATGAGGTAGAATCCATCAGCCATACTGGTATGCGGTTGCTGGATGCAGTAGAAGTCAGTCTTACGATTGAAAGCCAGCCAACGATTCCTGTACTTTTTCACCTTGATATATTCACCAAATAGGCTGAAGGTTAACAGGGCACTATCGAGAACACTCTTTATGTGCTTGTAATCCTTTTTCCTAAGGTTCTTCGATGAGTCCAAGTACATCAAATCGGAGTATTCTGGGACAGAACGATGAGGACGGCGCCCCCCCCCCCGCTGTGCAAATTAAGTACACCTCAAATTAGCCTCCATGCTTGCAAAGGAATGATTAACACTTACAAAAGGATATGTGCGGATGACTTACGTGGGATGATAAGGCGAGAGAATCACTTCCTTGTCCTAATTATCGATCATGAATTCACCGAGGTACTTGCTCTCATAGTCACAGTGCTCTTTGCAAACTGCCAAGAAGCTCTCGTGCATATAGAACGGGTCCGTGACGCAGATATATTTGATGTTCTCACTCCTAATGAAGTAGTTCAGATACAACGCATACATGCGGTTGAACTGGAAATCCATCTTGGTCATGTGGAACATGTCATAGATGTAGTCAAATCACAGGATGAACTTATTCGCAGGCCATCTCTCGATGTACAACCTCCCACCCAGCACTTGAGCCACGTAAATCGGGTATCATGGTTTTTTCGTGACCAAAAGGCTTTTCTCTCTGGCCAGCACATCTTCATGGAGTCTCCATAGATCATTGTTCAGTATGTGCTCTTGCGCTTTTGCAGGTAGGATTGGCTGGCCGACGACATGGAAACGCTGCGCACCTTCGACGGGTATTATGTCTACTACCCGGGGCTCTAGAGGCGGCTGGCTGCTTGACGAAGCTTTGGCTCCTTTAGGGCCTTTCTTGTCCGGTCTCCTCCTTTGCTTCTTGGTGGGTGGTGGTAGTGATCCCACCATACCTTCCCTAACCACCACCCCCAGTGTCGTCGGGCTAATCAGTGGACGGGCCTCGAGGGGTTGCTGGGTACAGGCGGCATCTAGAGGCGTCTCCTGGAGGATTGCTTGAAGAGAGATTTTTTGCATTCCGCCTTAGGACATTCCAGCTCTGGCAAATCAGGCAGCGTCAAGTCATCATCTCCACACTCATAGCCTGAGACTTCGCCGTCCTGAGCCATCAATCCTCCATCATCATAGGCGGTATTGAAATACTTGTCTAGGTCATCATCATCATCCTCCATGTCATCATCAAAATTTGCTTCTTTAATAACGGGGGCAACATCATCTGGCACTAATGGAGGCTCTCCCTCGGGTCGTCCACTATTACTCACCACGACAGGTGTAGGTAATGTGGTAGGTGGGGTGGTGTTCATACCTTCTTGAGAAGGTGGCGTTGGCGTAATACTAGGTGCCTCAAGATGAAGAAGCGACTTCGGCCAAGGCAAGAACCAGCTCTTTCATGCGCCAATCATCTTAGGGGTCTCATCATCATCGACTAGTACGAGAGGAGGCAATTCCTTGATGCCCGCAAAGACACTGGCCATGTTAACCTTGAACACGCCATCGGGCATCTCTTGGTTGTGGAACATGCAGTCCTTTGGCTTCACGATCGTTGCCTTTCCCACGGCCACCTTCTGGCCCTTGATGTCGTAGAGTAGGGTGCACCGGGTGTCGTCGGCCTACGAAGGAGACATGTCTGCGACGTCAAACATCCGAAAGGCAACTAAAACGTAAGACTACAGACATGCTAGTGAAAAGGGTATGACACGTAATTACCATGAGGGTGTCAAGCTCAGCCAGCGATGAAGGCCCACCGAGCATGCAAGAGACGGAGGTCGGGCTACTATGAACAGGAGCGGGACCTTTTGTGGTTGCTTGAGCAGGTGCTGGTGATCTGGTGTTCACTGAATTTCTCCCGACAAAGCTGGAAATGGGAAAGTCCTTCGGCCGCGCATTTGGATTGTTCTTCGTGAAATCCCATAGTGCCGGAATCAAGTTGACTACCGCGTCAGTGACCGCTGCAGAGATGGCCCCGGGCAACTCTTCTTTGGTCTTAACTTTGGTCTTATCAACCGCAATCTTGGCCTTCTCGTCGATGCTCTGCTGAGTGACAACCGAGCGTCTCTTCCTTCTTTCCTCTAGCTCCTCGGGGTAGCATGTCTTGCACGAGGTGCCATCTCCGACACCGTGCACACGTCCATAGGACCGTGTCATGTCCACCGGGACCTTCTTCGGTATGTTGAGGGACCGGTTGAATGGGTGTCCCACTTGGGCCTCACCGACGACTATGACGACCTGTCACTTTCGGCTGCCTTTTGTTGCTTCTCTTTCTGCAAAAGGAACATGGATGGTTTACTAATGTGACAAAACTTGCAGTCAAATTGATTGGAAGCTATAATATGATAATGTGGTAATATGACAATTACTATAAGTCTCATGAACTCCCTCGTTTCGGGTCTGTGTAAAAGAGATTTTTTTTCTTTGTGCTACTTGTACCGGGCCCTGATCCAGTCATGCTCTAGCGGGTCGGTGAACTCCGCCAAGGGGTCTGCTATTCCGTGACTTTCACGTTCGGCGTCCTCCTTGGCCCATAGGGCCCTCTTCCCCTCGTAACCACGTCTTCCGAGGTGGTGGGGAGGTGTGTTCCTGGCCTGGAGCGCCTTCATTTTCTTCGACTTTGCCTTGACACTTTCTTTAGCGCAATTCACCTAGAATTTTGCAAATTCTCTTCCATTATTGACGGATTGTCAGCATGAATCTTGGACCACGGTTCATTCTTTGCATCGCTTTTTTCACCCCGAACATTCCAGGCTTTTCATTTATCTTTGTCATGGCGATGTCTTCCCACAGATCTTCATATTCTTTTTCATTGCGGCTGGGGAACAAGAACTTATTGTGCAACTTCTTTAGGAGCATGTTCTCCATATGTGGTATGAGCCTCAACCTCTCGTCGTTGATGTTGGCGGTTTCCCTAAGGATGCATCCAAGTTGTTTACCCCAGCACTTGCACGCTTGCTCTGGCGCCATTGGTTCTAACTTCTTGGGGTGCATCTCCGTGGCCACAATTTGTCCGATGCCAAGCTTGTTTCATCTTTGTCTCCTCTTCTTCTTCAGTGCTTTACCGGCTACGACAGCATCGTTGCCGGTCTCGGGGGTGTTGTTGGTTCCGGTGCCAGTGCTGGTGTCGGTGTCGGGGTTGGTGCCACTTCCGCCACCATGCAACCCCATCTGGTGTTCATCCAGGTAATCAAAATAGTGATTTGCTGCCTCGATGGGGACATCGAGGCGAGCAAAACCACCCACGACTTCGGCGTCACTAGACATGTTTCCTATTCAATAATTGTAAATAAAATATATAATGAAAAGAAAAAAGGGGCCCATGTTTGGTCGGAATGTTGATTCATTCCCCTTCTAGCAAATCCTGGGTACTCCATATGTCCTAGTTTCTAACACAAGTCATGCAAAAAATCATGGCAATTTTTGGCATGACCTTTGCTAAAAAGTGGACATATGCAGCACCTGAAATTTGCCGAAACGGAAATGAATCAACATTCCAGCAAAACATAGGCCACTCGGATATTCTTTGACAATTGGAACAAGTTCAGATAACAGATTTGATGCTATCTCAAGAGAACATGGCAACATTATATGCCAGATTTCCAAGACTTAGCAAATTAACAAAGTTTTAAAAAAACAACATTGTATAGGCTATTGCATTTCTTTTTATTTGCTACAGTTTTTTCCTAAATGATCTCTCTCTCTCTCTCTCTCTCTCTCTCTCTGCTAATGCCCCTAATTAATTAGCTATTGCCATAGCTAAATTTGCTCATTTGTTAAAAAAAATTGGCCCTAGCTATATTTGCTACTGCCCTAATTAGCTACAGTTTTTTATAAAAAATTCTACTATTTCTATAGCTAATTTATATACCTACAAAAACTAATTAGCTGCTTTTTATAAATTTTAGCTACTATTTTTTATAGCTACAAAAACCAATTTGCTACTTTTTCTATTTATAGGTATTTTATATACATTAAACTAAATTGCACTAAACTAAATTTGCTAAATTTCCCATGGCTCATTTGCACTAAACTAAATTTATTAAATTGCCCTAAACTAAATTTCTCTCTCTCTCTCTCTGCTACATCCAACACTTAGAAAGAGACAAGAGAGCAGAGAGAGAGAGAGGAGGGCAGGGGAGAGGAGAGGCAGAGGCTTACGGGGCAGTGGAGAGGGCGACGGCGTCGAGGTTGATGGCGGCGGTGGCTAGGTCGAGGGCGGGCTCAGGGGTGCAGGCCGGCGAGGTCGAGGGAGGGTGCATGGCGATGGCGAGGTCGCGAGGGCGTCGATGACGGGCATAGGGGCGAGGTGGAGACGGGGGGAATTGGATTTGGTGAAATTTTGAGCCCGCGCGGCCAGGGTTAACTTAGCTATAGCGGTAGTGCTAGTTTGTAAACGAGCGCTATAGCTAACTTAGCTATAGCGCTTGTTTACAAACCAGCGGTACCGCTATCTTTTCCAATTTTTCTTTTTTAAATTCGAAAATACTTAGCTATAGCGCTGGTCCACAGACAAGCGCTACTGCTATTTTCCTTTTCTAGTTTTAGTTTTATTTTCTTTTATTATTTTCCTTTAGTTTTTTATTTTTTATTTACCTTTTCTTTTCTGTTTACTTTTCTGTTTACAATAGCGGTAGCGCTGGTTTGTAAACAAGCGCTATAGCTAACTTAGCTATAACACTTGTTTACAAACCAGCGGTACCGCTATCTTTTCCAATTTTTATTTTTTATATTCTAAAATACTTAGCTATAGCGCTGGTCCACAGACAAGCACTACTGCTATTTTCCTTTTCTGGTTTTTAGTTTTATTTTCTTTTATTATTTCCTTTTGTTTTTATTTATTATTTTCCTTTTCTTTTCTGTTTACTTTTATTTTTCTTTTGTACTGCTTTCTCCCTTTTGTTTTTGCTTTTTTGTTTTCCACCCGACGACGGCGTCTCCATCTCCCCCACTGCGCGAATATCACCGGAACCATGCATGTGGTGGTAACAAATCTGTTAACCGATAACGGTTACTTAAGTGCGTACACAAAATAGTTCATATATATAAATGTAGGTTTCTGATCAGCTGCATCGATGATGTTTCACATTGAGCTTCTTCCCTTTCTTGTTCGTTGCCGAGTAATTGAGCCCCTCCTTGTGACTTTTCTGGAGCCATGGATTACCATCTTTCTTAGGTAATGTAGTATTGATTCTTCTTTTCACGTATGCTTCATCTTCATCGTCATCTTCCCTCATCTGGTTGCCATATTGGTCATAGTCTTCCTCATTGGCTACTCCATCCATTCCGACGATGCTCCTTTTGGTTCTCCTCACGACAACACGGTTGGGATTGGCTTGGTCGGTTAAGAAGAAGCATTGTGTCATGTGCTTAGCGTGTACCCATGGCTCATTTTTGGCGATGATGTTAACGTTCACGGGAGTGCTCTTCGCGTCGGGTATAGACATGGTGGTGAAATACTGTTTTCTCTTACGACGTCCTTGGCCCATATGACACAGAACATCCTCGCATCGTGCATTCCAGCATAGTCAAGCTCCCATATCTCTTCGAAACATCCGTAGAATCTCTCAGTTGTGCCGTTCACATCAGTCACGTATTGAATTGCCACCCCAGAGTTCTGGTAATCAATATCCATGTCTTTGGCCTCCGTGTAGAACGTGTACCCATTGATATCGTAGGACTGATAGGTCGCGAGCTTGGGCGCGGTGCCATGTGCTAAGGCATGTACGCGCAATCCGTCCGAACTACCCTCTTTCAGTGGATTTTCAAGAACTTGCTATTTAAACCAGCACAAGAAAGTGGCGTTGTGCTCTACAGTAACTTTGTTGTCCGTCTTGAGCATCCCCTTATCACGGTACTTCTTTGAGATGGTTTCTTTGTGCTGTGCCACATAATCATCACAATAATCATCATAAGTAGCAACTTTGTTCTCAATTGAAACCTCTTCCAAGATAGTGGAATCATTACTAAATAAAGTCATGACCTCTCCAAATCCAATTTTATAATTATCACAATAAGATTCAACATCCTCCAAAATAGTGGGATCATTACTTCCTAAAGTTGACACTCTTACAAACCCACTTTCATCAATATAATCATCATTAATAGGAGGCATGCTATCATCATAATAAATTTGCTCATCAAAACTTGGAAGACTAAAATTATCATCTTCATTAAACATAGCATCCCCAAGCTTGGGCCTTTTCATATCATAAGCATAATCACTCTCATCATTAATAGTATGGATAGCACCAATAATTATCATCATCACAATGAGTAATAGGAGCAACATCATTTGGGAGGGATACCTTTTTTACCTTTGCTTCTCTATCTTTTCTTTTTCTTCCTCACATTAAGTATGGGTTTAATCCTCTTTTTGGAGCTCCTTATTAATGAGATTGGTTGAATAGAAGGCTCCTCCTCATTACCTGATTCATCATAAGAAAGAATAGGAGGATATTGGGAAATCTCTTCCCTTTCATTAGTATTCTCTTCATCTTCTATTTGTTTTCTTGTTTTTATGTAATTGGCACTATAAGGATTTTCAATGCAATTCACCGCACAATACATATAAATTTCCTCTAGATCAAAATCAAGAACTTTATCAAGGAAAAATTCTGGAATATCCTTAGTTATACATTTCATTTCTTCATAACCCACAAGCAAACTATGTTCATTATGATGCGCAAGGGAAATCAAGTCATCACAATTTTTGGACACGATACAATCGTGAAACAATTTGCATTGGAGATTTGAATGATCATGTTCATTACAAAGTTCACAAGGATGGAAAAGAAAATTTAAATACTTATGCCTCTCTTGCAACCATTTAGTTTCTCAATACTTACGCCTCTTGGAAAATCTATCTACCCTATTTGGTGTGTACTTGCAAACTCTATGCACTCCACAAAAATTGACATGCTTATAAGAGATATTTTCATGACTAGTGCAATCATCATTAGTACTACGGATATTCAAAGAGTTCATACTAACAACATTGCAGTCATGCTCATCATTCAAAGATTGTATGCCATACATTTTATTGCATTCTTATTCTAACATTTTGGCACAATTATCGGAATCCTTATTTTCAGGAAAGATATTAAAAAGATGAAGCATATGAGGCACCCTCAATTCCATTTTTTGTTCTTTTATAAAGTAACTAGTGATAAAACAAATAACTAAAATATTTGATTGCACTAAAAATATACCTTCAAGCACTAACCTCCCCGGCAACGGCGCCAGAAAAGAGCTTGATGTCTACTACACAACCTTCTTCGTGTAGACATTGTCGGGCCTCCAAGTGCAGAGGTTTGTAGGACAGTAGAAAATTTCCCTCAAGTGGATGACCTAAGGTTTATCAATCCATGGGAGGCATAGGATGAAGATGGTCTCTCTCAAACAACCCTGCAACCAAAGAGAATAGACTCTCTTGTTTCCCCAACACACCCAATACAATGGTAAATTGTATAGGTGCATTAGTTCGGCGAAGAGATGGCGATACAAGTGCAATATGGATGGTAGATATAGGTTTTTGTAATCTGAAAATATAAAAAAGCAAGGTAAATAATGATAAAAGTGAGCACAAACGGTATTGCAATGGTTCGAAACAAGGCCTAGGGTTCATACTTTCACTAGTGCAAGTTCTCTCAACAAGAATAACATAATTAGATCATAACTATCCATCAACATGCAACAAAGAGTCACTCCAAAGTAACTAATAGTGGAGAATAAACGAAGAGATTATTGTAGGGTACGAAACCACCTCAAAGTTATTCTCTCCGATCAATCCATTGGGCTATTCCTATAAGTGTCACAAACAGCCCTAGAGTTCGTAGTAAAATAACACCTTAAGACAAAAATCAACCAAAACCCTAATGTCAACCAGATACTCCAATGTCACCTCAAGTATCCGCGGGTATGATTATACGATGTGCATCACACAATCTCATTTTCATCTATTCAACCAACACAAAGAACTTCAAAGAGTGCCTCAAAGTTTCTACCGGAGAGCCAAGACGAAAACATGTGCCAACCCCTATGTCTAGATTCCCAAGGTCACGGAACCCGCACGTTGATCACCAAAACATACGTCAAGTGAATCAATAGAATACCCCATTTTCACCATGGGTATCCCACGCAAGACATACATCAAGTGTTCGCAAATCCTTAAAGACTCAATCTGATAAGATACCTTCAAAGGGAAAACTCAATCCATCACAAGACGGTAGAGGGGGAGAAACATCATAAAATCCAACTATAGTAGCAAAGCTCGCGGTACATCAAGATCGTGCCAAATCAAGAACACGAGAGAGAGAGAGAGAGATCAAACACATAGCCACTAGTACATACCCTCAGCCCGAGGGTGAACTACTCCATCCTCATCATGGAGAGCATCGGGATGATGAAGATGGCCACCGGTGATGATTCCCCCCTTCGGCAGGGTGCTGGAACAGGGTCCCGATTGGTTTTGGTGGCTACAGACGCTTGCGGTGGCAGAACTCCCGATCTAGGTTTCTTTTCGTGGGTTTTTGTATTTATAGGAATTTTTGGCATCGGTCTCATGTCAGGCGGGTCTCTGAGTCATCCACGAGGCAGGGGGCGCGCCCAGGGGGTAGGGGGCGCCCTCCACCCTCGTGGATGGCTCGGGACTCTTCTGGCCCAACTATTTTACTCCGGGGGCTTCTTTTCGTACATAAAAAATCATCAAAAATTGGCACGTCAATTGGACTTCGTTTGGTATTCCTTTTTGTAAAACTCAAAAACAAGGAAAAAACAGAAACTAGCATTGGGCTCTAGGTTAATAGATTAGTCCAAAAAATCATATAAAATAGCATATAAATGCATATAAAACTTCCAAGATGGATAATATAATAGCATGGAACAATCAAAAATTATAGATACGTTGTAGACATATCAGGGGTTAGCTTCGATCCCCTGATGGGACACGAAGAAACCAAGCAGCTTGCCGGAGGGGACTCCAAACACACACTTCTCCGGATTAAGCTTCAAATTGATCTTGTGCAGATTAGCAAATGTCTCCACCAAATCATGTATAAGAGTGGTCTTATCCTTGGTTTTGACCACGATATCATCCGTATAGGCTTCTATGTTTCTGTATAACTATGGCTTAAAACCAATCTAAACTGCCCTTGCAAAAGTGGACCCGACTCTCTTTTGTCCGAATGGCATGCGGACAACGCAGTACGTACCACATGGAGTGATGAATGATGTCTTCTCTTCATCTTCTTTGGACATGAAAATCTGGTGATATCCAGAGTACGCGTCCAGAAAGGAGAGTGAATTACACCCTGAAGTGGAGTCTACAATCTAGGCGATACATGGCAAGGGAAATGGGTCCTTCGGGCAAGCCTTGTTGAGATCCATGAAATCAATGCAAGGCCTCCGTTTCCCATTTGCCTCTCGGACTACCACTGGATTTTCTAACCATGTAGGATGCAGTACTCCTTTGACCAAACTAGCTGCCTCAAGTTTCTTGATCTCCTCGGCAATGAACTGCTGCCTTTCCAAGGCTTGCTTTGGGACTTTGTGCTTGACAGGTCGGGCATGTGGGCAGACAGCAAGGTGGTGCTCGATTACCTCCCTGGGAACACCGGGGATATCAGATGGTTGCCAGGCAAACACATCGATATTAGCCTGCAGGAAGGCAATGAGGGTGCTTTCCTATTTGTCATCAAGGGTGGCGCTGATGGTGAAAGTACCTTCAACGTCAGCCAGCCCCACTGGGACTTTCCTCACTTGGGGTGCAGCAACCTTGGATCTCTTACTGTAGGAACACTACCGTCGGAGTAAGTGAGCATGGGTAGCCTCATCAGCCCCCATGGTGTTTGAAGACATCGGGGCCGGCTGCGCCCCTCAAGCCTCGAAGACAACGGGCCGCCTTCTCAAGGCAGGTTGGTCCGAACGATCGGCTGCTCAAGAGCGGCGGCACCCAGAAGACGACCCCGCGATGGGCCGGCTCCTAGCAGACGGACTCCAGAAAGGCCGACTTCTAGCAGGCGGCCCCAATCGCCCTCAAAGTTTGCACCATGTTATGACGACGAGACGAGGCGTGGCTACAGGGACGCCTGCCACCCTCGAATCCAAGGCATAGTGTGGCTACAGTGCGGCGTACTGGGCGGACATCCCTCGCCCGACGCAACACTGTTGCCACGCCTCCCATGACATCACCCATGGCAGAGAAGGCGATGCTCCCACTATGAGCTGTCGGTACGGCCCCAGGTGGCAGGCCCTACCTGTCAGTGAGAAGCTACAAGGTGTGGGATCCACCAGCTGGCAGATGGATTGCCGACTCCCAGCAGCCGGCCTTCCCCCTTCCCTCAAAGTCTGTGCACCATTAATCAGAAGAGACGGAGAGTGGCTACAGTGAACGACCGCCAGGCGGCGGGTAATGTAGCCACGCTCCCCCAACGGCGCGACATGTCGGCGAAGTACGAGACAGCTGGCAGGACCCACCAGGCCGCGAGCCCCAGCGGTCGGCAGAGAAGCCCGCATCTACGGACACTGACAGCCGGGTCCTACACCAGGTCGGATTACACTGTACCCCTAGAGGGTAAGCCTATATAAACCCCCCAGGGCACCCATGCAAAGGGTTGAGCCTCACAGGAACTTAGCACACCCACACACACACATATAGAGGGAGTAAGCTAGGGCTAGCCTTGCTCTTCTTCCCCCTCTAGAGAAACAGCTCACGGAGCAAGCTTGTAGCCACCGTTGTGCTTGAGTGATCATGCGGAGACCCCGCAAAGTAGGAGTAGGGGTGTTATCTCCTAGGAGAGCCCCGAACCTAGGTAAGATTCACCGGTGGGCATGTTTGCACCTTATCCCATTTCCTGGCACCGGCGATGTATTCTTGGCCTCCTCCATGATAAGCCATACGTTGGCATATGTCGCACGACACCCCCGACATTTGGCGCACACCATGGGGCTAGGTGCACCGTCGTCCGTAGATCTGTTCTGTACGGGAACCCTGTTCCTCCCTCGCGAGCGCAGCCAGCCCGGCTCGCCCGATAGCATTTGCGTCGATGTGCTGCACAGCGCGGAAGTCGCCTGCGCGGCGTCCAGCCTCGCTGATCTTGTTGGTGAGCTTCGCGTCTCCATCGAGCCTGCACCCGAAGCAAGAGCAGCCAGTTCCAAGAGCTGCTTCGTCGACCTTCTCGGCAAGCTACACATCGCCGACGAGCCTGCCACTGACCTGGAGTCGGTTGGCTCCACCGATCCGATGCTTGTCAACACCGACACGGTTTCCTCCGACTCCTTCCCCACCAACGTGGTGGTCATCGACGACCCGCTTACTCGCGCGGAGAGTGGCGAAAACACCGTCACAGAGGTGCTTATTATTAGCCACAATGGGGCTTCCGGATGAGCCTGCCAGGACCCATTGCAGCTGGCAATGCCGGACCTGTCCATGCCCATTGCGGCGGATGCGGATTCCGAGACGCTGGAAGCCTGCCGCGTCTCACTCATGGAGAATGCCAAGAAGCTGGCTACCATGAGACGCCTCTCTGAGGCCTTCCAGCATGAGGTTGACCGTGCTGTTGGCGGCACGCCGACTGCTGCTGGGCCCAGTCGCGTAGGCACGGTGCGACAGCAAGGCGGCGCCGTCGGCAGCATGTTTGGGGTAGACCGCCCAGTCTACGCCATGCCTATGGAGAACATACGTGCTGCCCAGGCGTCAGCAGACGAACTAGACCACTTGGAGGGCGATGAGCGTCGCTACATGACGGAGCGACATCAGCAGCTTATTGATGCGGCTGCCGTGGAGCAAGAAGCCGGTTGTTGCGCGGAAGAGCCTAACCAGCGGGTTGAGAACCCACCCCTTTGCGAAGAGCATGGCGCGACCTCCCGGATGCCGACACGCGGCGCCTGCGATAGGCAAGACGAGGAGCCGGCTTCCAACCGCTGCCGGAGTCGCATCAGCGTCGAGCGTGATCAAGACGGCCGCCAATGAGCAGTTGAACGATGGGGAGACGATCCACCCCCTCCGCCTCCTCTAAGGGAGAGGTGCGCTTCCCCGCCACCTGTTGACCACCCAACTCTTGGCGACCAGCTAGGCCGCCGAGAAGGAGTCAGAGAGAATGACGCCCGCCATCGGATTGACTTCCTGGCTCAATCCTTGGCGCTAGAAGAAGAGGATACAGTGGGTCCGCATTGCTTCGACCCTCGCATTCGTGACGAGCCCTTCCCCGAAGGTTTCTCACTCCCAAGAAACATGCCCAAGTACAACGGCTCCGTGATGCCGGAGGATTGGCTGGTAGACTATTCCATAGCCGTCAGCATAGCCAACAACAACAAGCGTGTTGCTGTGAAGTACGTCCCGCTCATGCTCCAGGGCACGCCCCGGACGTGGCTAAACAACCTCAAGCCCTACAACGTCAACAACTTGGTTGATTTCACTGAAGTGTTCATCCTCAACTTCACCGGCACCTACAAGAGGCTCCCAAGCCCCGCCAACTCTCACTGTGCGTTCAAGGCCCTGACGAGTCCACTCGCGACTACCTGACGCGGTGGGACGAACTGCGCAACTCCTGCGAAGGGGTGCATGAGGTCCAAGAAATCGAGTACTTCGCCGCTGGGTGCCGAGAGGGCACCTTACTCAAGCACCGGCTCCTCTGCGACAAGCCGGCCACGCTCGACGAACTACAGATCATAGCAGACAAGTACGCCACTACTGACTCCTCCATGAAGTCGGAGCTCCGGGTGGACGCTTCTAGGAAGTTACCCCCCGGCTCCTCGAACGCTGGCTCAAGACAGCAGTTGGCGCCAGGAGCCGAATGACAACAAATGCAAAGTCCCGTAGCCGGCTTCCACTAGCCGGCAGGTGGAAACAGTCGAAGACCGGCAACCTGAAGGACAACCACTCTCCGAACGTCAAAAGGGCGGCAAGCACGCCTGGCTACCCGCCATCTCCTATGAGCAGACCCTTGATCCTCCCTGCAAGTTCCACAGCGGTGCGAAGCCATCCAACCACACCACCCGGAAGTGCCATTGGCTCACCCCAATCTTCAAGGGCGAAGGATGGCTAGCCCCTCCGCCTGGTGGCCCGCCACCGCCTCGTCCTCAGCAGCCAGCAGCCTGTCCAGCAGTCGGTGCCATTCAAGATGACTACCCTGAAGAGCATGGATCTTATGTTGTCTTCACTAGTGTGGTGGACGATCAGCACAGCTAGCGTCAGCAACACCGAGAGGTGAACGTCATCGCTTCAAGTGCTCCTGAATTCATGCATTGGTTTGAGAAGCCCATCAGCTAGAGCCGGGCTGACCACCCAGAGGTGATGCCCTCTCCAGGTTCTTATGCTCTGGTGATGAATGCCACGCTTATGACAGAGAGGTGAGCTGCTCGTTTCTCCTAAATTCTGATAGATGGTGGCAGCAGCATGAACATTCTATACCGCGATACCATGGAAAAGTTGTGCATTAAAGAGAGGCAGCTCTAGCCCAACCGAACTGTTTTCCATCGTATTGTGACCGCCCTGTCCTTCTCACCAATCGGCAAGGTCAAGATAGATGTCATCTTCAGAGACAAGGATTACTTCCGCCGCAAAGCAATTTGGTTTGAGGTGGTGGACCTCGAGAGCCCTTACCATGTACTCCTGGGCCGGCCGGATCTGGCCAAGTTCATGGCAGTGCCACTCTATACTTACCTCAAGATGGAGATGCTAGGAACCAAGGGCATTATCACAATATCTCGGGACTATGAGAAGTCGGCCGATTGTGCTGCGGCTAGCAGCCGGCTGGCCGAGTCCCTTGTGATTGCTGCCGAGAAGAAGCTCCTGGACCGAGTGGTGGCCATGACCAGCAAGCAGCCAGACATGTCCCCAGAGCCCAAAGAGTCAGAAACCCAGGTCTCCTTCCAGCCAGCCAAAGAAACAAAGAAGATCCCTTTGGACCCTGAGCACCCAGAGAGATTTGATGTCATAGGTGCCAACCTTGATAGAAAATAGGAAAGCGAGCTCGTCGATTTCCTTCATGATAATCGAGACATCTTCGCATGGTCCCCCAAGGACATGCCTGGTGTTCCGATGGATTTCACGGAGCACAAGATATATGTTGGAGCAGAAGCCAAGGCAGTCAAATAGCCCTTCCGCCGACTGTCGGAGGAAAAGAGAAGAATCGTTGGTGAAGAGATAGCCCGGCTTCTAGCAGCCGGCTTCATCATGGAAGTGTTTTTTTTCTAGAGTGGCTTGTCAACCCAGTCCTTATACTAAAGAAGAACAACAAGTGGCTCATGTGCATTGATTACATCAGTCTCAACAAAGCTTGCCCAAAAGATCCATTTGTTTTGCCTTGGATTGATCAAGTGATAGACTCCAAAGCCAGATGCAAGCTGTTGAGTTTCTTGGATGCCTACTCAGGACCGCTTGAAGACTGCCTTCATCACACCATTTGGAGCCTTCTACTACCTGACCATGACATTCGGCTTGAGAAATGCCGGTGCCACATTCTTTCGGGGTATGGGGTTCCGGCAAACCCTTAAGGTTCGAAAACAGGGGTGCGCGCGAAGTCTTTCCCTCCAACTGATCTACGCTCTAGCTCGCTAGGATCTTGCGGACGAACTCGACGAACTCACAACACAGAAGGACACAGGGTTCATACTGGTTCAGGCCACCGTTGTGGTGTAATACCCTACTCCAGTGTGGTGGTGGTGGATTGCCTCTTGGCTGATGATGAACAATACAAGGGAAGAATGGCCTCCTGAGGTTGAGGCGTTCTTGAGCTCGGTGAGCTTGTGTGTGTGGGGTGGTCTCTCTAGCCGAGATGAAATCCTCCTCTCCACTGTGGTGGCTAGTCCTATTTATAGAGGCCTTGGTCCTCTTCCCAAATATCGAGAAGGAAGGGAGCCAACAATGGCGGGCTAATTTGAAGGAAGACAGCTAGTACAAGCTATCCTAACAAAAGTAGTCTTCGCCTGCACAAAGTTCTGGTGGTGACGCTGTTCTGGGCTCCACGATGACCTCCGTCTTGCAGTCCACGGTCTTGGTCTTGTTGCACCAAAATGGAAATCTTTGCCTGAGGCCTTGGTACTCCGCGGCTGCGCCTGCCCCCTTTGCACCAAAGAGGAAACAAGGACGCTGCGCGCGCTGGCGCTCGCCTGGTTTCGATCGTCACAGCTCACGTCACGAGAGCCTCGTGAGGTTTGCCTCGCCTTGATATCTCCGCTCCTCATGAGCCTGCCTAGCTAGGCCCCTACAGAGGATGTCTTGTGTCGTCCAACTCGCGAGGCTTGGCCCCTCGCGAGCATCTTGGGCGCTTTGTTGGTGAAGATGAGTCGTACGGCCTGCTGGCTCAGCCACGCTGCGGGCTGTAGGCAGGCAAGTCTGGGGACCCCCATTCCCAAAACGCCGACACCTTCCAAAGTTGCATGCAGAAGTGCCTCCTCAAGCAGCTTGGCAGAAACGCCCATGTCTAGGTGGATGATATTGCGATAAAGATGGAGAAGCGTGACACCCTCTTGGAAGACCTCAAGGAAACTTTTGAAAATCTGCGCCAGTTTCAGATCAAGCTCAACCCATAGAAATGTGTCTTTGGAGTACTAGTTGGCCAGCTCCTTGGTTTCCCGGTCTCAGAATGCGGCATTGAGTGCAACCCTATGAAGATCAAGGCCATCGAGAGGATGGAGAGACCCACCCGACTGACAGATGTCTAGAAATTCAGTGGCTGCTTGGCATCCTTCAACCATTTCATCAGTCGGCTGGGTGAGAAGGCTCTTCCCCTATACCAGCTCATGAAGAAAACAACTCACTTCGAGTGGAATGAGAAGATGGATGAAGCTTTTCTCCAGTTGAAGAAGATGTTGACCAGGCCGCCTGTCCCGGCGGCTCCGGCTGATAAGGAACCCATGTACCTCTACATTGCTGCCACCAGCCAGGTAGTCAGTATTGTAATGGTGGTAGAATGCCCAGAGGCTGGTAGGCACGGCCAGTCCAGAGGCTTGTATATTATTTGAGCGAGGTGCTCTCAACCTCAAAGCAAAACTACCCCCATTACTAGAAAATGTGCTACGGCGTGCACTTCACAGCCAAGAAGCTGAAGCCATACTTTCAAGAGCACCCGGTCACTTTTGTTTGCGTTGCCCCACTTACTGAGATCATTGGCAATAGAGACGCATCTGGCCAGGTGGCCAAATTGGCCATCGAGTTGGCCCTTATACCATCTTTTAGCAGCCACGCACCGCCATCATGTCCCAAGCACTGGCCAACTTCCTCGTCGACTGGGCCGAGACCTAGTACCTACCGCCAGCTCCGGACTCCACCTATTGGCGGATGCACTTCGATGCCTCGAAGATGAGCACCGGCATGGGAGCCGGCATTGTCCTCACCTCACCCAAAGGCGACAAGCTCCGATAGACATTGCAAATCCATTTTGCCACCTCCAACAATGTGGCTGAGTACGAGGCGCTCGTATACGGCCTTCGGCTGGCCAAGGAAATTGGCATCCGCCGGATCCTGCGCTACGGCGACTCCGACTTGGTGGTCCAGCAGTCATCTAGCGATTGGGATGCCAAGGATGCAAACATGGAAAGTTACCGCTTCCTTGTTTAGCAGCAAAGCGGATATTTTGAGGGGTGCGAGTTGCTTCAGGCGCCATGGAATGAAAACGAGCCAGCTGATGCTCTGGCACGGATCGGCTCCACCCGTCAAGCAATACCAGCCGGCGTCCCCCTTCACTGCCTCCGCAAGCCATCGATCAAGCTTTCTCCAGAATCGGAGTCCATCTTCGTGCCGGCTCCTCCCGAAGCAGTCAGATCGGACTCGGGGGCTGCGGCAGTCGGCTCGAGGACTTCGGCAGTTGGCACGGGGGATGTAGCAGCCGACCCAGGGACTTCACCAAGCGGCTCGGGGACTATAGCAGTCGCACCCGACCCAGGGACTCCACAACTCGGCCCGAGGGCTGCAACAGTCGGCCTAGAGACTTCAACGATGCAGCAAGTGGCAGCCAGCCCGCTACCTCCCAGCCCAACCACCCTAGTGCAAGTGGCCATAGTGGCAGTAGAAGAAATTCAAGCACCGTCATGGGCACTTCCCATCCTCGAATTTCTAGTGAACAGAGAGCTGTGGGCTGATGAGATCTCGGCCCGGCAAGTGCAGAGCCGAGCAGGAGCCTACATGATAGTAAACAGAGAGCTTGCCAGACGCAGTGTGACTGGAGTCTTCCAACGCTGTGTAGAGCCAAAGAAGGGCCAAGCAATTCTCAAGGGTATCCACCAAGGTGAGTGCGGGCACCATGCAGCCTCCAGATCCCTTGTCGCCAAAGCCTTCCTCCATGGTTTCTTCTGGCCGACTGCTTTGGAGGATGCCAAGGAGTTGGTCAAGCATTGCAAAGGGTGCCAGAAGTTCAGTTCCAAGCAACATTTGCCGGCTTCTGCACTCAAGACCATTCCCCTCGCTTGGCCCTTTGCCGTATGGGGGTTGGACATAGTGGGACCATTCAAGACAGCATGCCGCGGCATGACCCACCTGGTTGTCGCCATGGACAAGTTCACCAAATGGATTGAAGCAAAGCCAATCAAGAAATTGAACGGTTCGACTGTTGTTACCTTCATTGTAGATATCACCATCCGGTACGGTGTGCCGCACAGCATCATCACCGATAATGGCACCAATTTTGTCGAAGGATCTTGGCTCATTTCTGCGCGACGCAGGGCATCCGATTGGACTTAGTGTCTGTTGCCCATCCACGGTCAAACGGCCAAGTCGAGCGAGCAAACGGACTCATCCTCTCCGGCATCAAGCCCCGACTGGTCGAGCCTCTGGAGTGATCGGCCGGCTGCTGGATCGATGAGCTGCCGGCCGTCCTCTAGAGCCTGCGCACCATGCCGAACAAATCCACCAGCTTCACTCCTTTCTACCTTGTGTATGGGGCCAAGGCTATCATTCCAACTGAAATCGAGTTCGACTCACCTCACGTCACCATGTACATGGAAGCGGAAGCAAAGGAGGCACGAGAAGACAACGCCGATCTGCTGGAAGAGGACCAGCTGTTAGCACTCAGCCGGTCCGCCATCTACTAGCAGAGCCTACGCCGATACTATAGTCGAAAGGTCAAGCCAAGATCCTTCCAAGAGGGAGACCTTGTGCTCCGGTAGATCCAGCAAATAGCCGGCCAGCACAAGCTCTCGGCCCATGGGAAGGCCCCTTCGTCATCAGCAAAGCATTGGGCAACGACTCCTACTACTGGATCGATGCAAAGAAGCCCAGAGCGCGCAAGAGAGATGACTCTAGCAAGGAATCCAAGCATCCATGGAATGCAAACCTCCTCCAAAGATTTTACAGTTGATGCAGTATGTACCATTCTATCTTTTGTATTAAGCACTAAGACATCGGTGTAACGCCCCGAGACCGATGTGCCAGGTGTCTTCCAGTTATTTGCTGTTATTGCATTGTCTTTGCTTGCGTGTCATGCATTTCATAGCATGTCATCATGTGCATCGCATTTGCATACATGTTCGTCTCATGCATCCGAGCATTTTCCCCGTTGTCCGTTTTGCAATCCGGCGCTCCTATGTCCTCCGGTGTCTCCTTTTGCCTCTTTTCGTGTGCGTGTGTTAGACGTTTTCGGATTGGACCGAGACTTGCCAAGCGGCCTTGGTTTACTACTGGTAGACTGTCTGTCAAGTTTCGTACCATTTGGACTTCGTTTGATACTCCAATGGTTAACCGGGGAACCGTAAAGGCCTCGTGTGTGTTGCAGCCCAACACCCTTACAAAGTGGCCGAAAACTCATCTAAACCCCCTCCATCATCTCGGTCGTTCGATCCCGATCGCGTGGCCAAAAACCACACCTCATTTGGACTCTCCTAGCTCCCTCTACCTATAAATATGTGCCCCTCTCCGGAATTCGCGGTCTAACCCTAGCCTTCCTCTTCCTCGCGCCGCCGGACATGTCCGCCGGCGACCGGACGTGTCCGCCCTCGCCCTCAGCCAATCAGGAGCCACCACCTATCCACCGCCGCCATTCCCGCACTGCTGGACCGCGGAGCCCATCCGGGGCCCGCGCGAGCCCGTTCGCGCCACCGCCCGGCCCGCATGCGCCCACGCTCC
>NC_041392.1:398720767-398783207 GCF_002162155.2 Triticum dicoccoides
CCGTCGTCCTGGCCGTCCGGCCGCCGCCGCCGCACCACGCCTCGCCGCCGACCTATACCGTGCCCCACCAACCTCGCCACGTCGCCTCCTCGCGCCTGCGCCACCGCCTTCGCCCTGCTCCGCCTAATCGCCGCCCGCGCTCGTACCTTGCCGCCCCGCGCCACCGGCTCGCCGCCGGCGACCCGTGCCTGCTCCGCTACCCCGGCATGGCGCCGCCCCGCGCCCCTACCTCGCCGTCCGTCGCCTCCTAGTTGACCTCCAGCCCGGATCCGGCGAGATGCGGTGGAGGAAACCCCGGATCCGACCTCCCCGGCCTTCTCCGGCCAGCTCCGGTGGAATTCCGGCAATCCGCCGCCCGCGTTGACTTTTCACGAGGTCCAATTTTCCCTAAGTCATTTTGTCCCAGTAATATTTTGCATTTTTTATCATGTCATAACTCTGCAACCGTGGCTCCGTTTTGGGCATAGCATGTCAAATTGTTCGTCTCAACGAGTACTTCATTTCATCTCATTGCATCATGTTCATTTGATCTCATCTTGATGCCCTAAATGCTATTGCAAGAGTGCTAGTTTCTGTTAGTTTCAGATTCATATCAGTAACTGGACATTAGTCATTTTTGCCATGATAAATGTGTGCCTCCTATGATCTTGAGCTCTACATGTGTTTTGAAGTATGCCATGCCATCTTTACAGGGGTGTATGCCATGTATTTTTGTGGTCTTTGTGGTGACTAGCACAAGCATGCAAAGTAGCCCTCGTAATGTTGCTGATTTCAGGGACTTAGAAATCTTTTAAGTCTTTGTCCTGTTAATATTTTTATGCCATGTATTCATGTTGCTACCGAGTGATCCATGCCTCTTTTGAGCATGATCAGTAAGGATGTTTTGTAGATATTGTGGTGCTCTATCCATCCATGTCTTTGTTTGCATTTATGGAGCACCCTAGCTTGACTCAATCAAGCTCTACTTTTGCTATAAAATGTTCCTGGAAGATTGTTTACGTGTTAAGCATTTTTGCCAAGGCTGTTGTAGTTGATCCATGGTTGCTATGATGTTGTTCTTGCCATGTTTAGCTTCTATGCCATGTCTACGTGCTGGGTGTATGCTTAGTTTGTCATGCAGTTCCTTGTGGTGAGTGCATCGAGCTCGTAAACATGCCTACTTAATATATGTTTTGCCATGTTCCAGTTTTCTACCAAGTCTGAATCTGTTAGCGCTAATTGCTATGTTCACATGGTTGCCATTGTATTTTCTGATCCCTTTTGGCTTATGCTGAGTAAGGGACTTTTGTTTTATGCTTTGAGTAGCTTCATGCCATGCCTTGCTTTGCCATGATATGTTCCTGTAGCATGTTGTTATCTTGCTCTAAACATTGCTTCCTGATGTTAAATTCCTAACATGTTGTTTATTTCACCAAGTCTGTAACCTGATATCTTTTGCACTTTTGCCATGCTTGTTTGAACCTGCTATTGAGTGATTTAGCCGTAGCTTAGTGTTCATCTTTTGTCAAGCATCTTGATTGGATCCCTGCCATGTATTTTGTTGTTATGTTAGAGTTTAGTAGCTTGTTGTTCTTGATGCATTTAGATGGCCTCGTGCTGTTAATCGCAGATCGGTGTCATACTATTTGTTTTGCTTGCCATTTGCAAGCCGTGCACCCGATTCCGGTGATCTTTATATCGATTTCGACCGAAATCAACTCATCTTTCCAGTGGAACTATTGGTTTTCCAAGTTGAGTCTAGGTTCAATCTTTCCTTTCCGAAGAATGCATATGCATCGCATATCACATCCCGCATATCATGCCATGCTTTTGCATCATGTTGTTTGCGCATTGCACCGTGGTTGATTGTGTCTCCCTTTGTTTGTGTTCTTGATTTGGGTAGAGCCGGGAGACGAGTTTGTGATCGAGGAGCCCATTGAGTACGTTTTCGAGGATCAAGCTTTCGTCTTCTCGGAGAACTTTGCAGGCAAGATGACCATACCCTCGAAATCACTTCTATCTTTGCTTGCTAGATGCTCGCTCTTTTGCTATGCCTATGCTATGATACCTACCACTTGCTTATCATGCCTCCCGTATTGCTAAGCCAAGCCTCTAACCCACCTTGTCCTAGCAAACCGTTGTTTGGCTATGTTACCGCTTTGCTCAGCCCCTCTTATAGCGTTGTTAGTTGCAGGTGAAGATTTGAGCTTGTTCCATGTTGGAACATGGATATTTGTTGGGATATCACAATATCTCTTATTTAATTAATGCATCTATATACTTGGTAAAGGGTGGAAGGCTCGGCCTTATGCCTGGTGTTTTGTTCCACTCTTGCCGCCCTAGTTTCCATCATACCGGTGTTATGTTCCTTGATTTTGCGTTCCTTACATGGTTGGGTAATAATGGGAACCCCTTGACAGTTCGCCTTGAATAAAACTCCTCCAGCAAGGCCCAACCTTGGTTTTACCATTTGCCACCTAGCCTTTTTTCCCTTGGGTCGGCCAATCCAAGGGTCATCTTTATTTTAACCCCCCTGGGACAGTGCTCCTCTGAGTGTTGGTCCAAGCTAGAGTCCTTTGCAGCGCCCCTTGCGGAAACTCGAGTTTTGTTTTAGCTGTACGGAGCGCTCATCCGGTGTGCCCTGAGAACGAGACATGTGTGTTTGACACGAGAAAAATCTTATGTGCACTCCGTGAGAAGGGAAGAGAAGGAGTGTGGATTTCTCTCATGTGTCGGGGAAAAGAAAAATGCGGGCGTGCCAGTGTATCGTAGTACACAAAGAAAAGTGATACGGGAAACAAGTATTTCATTTATCTCTTTGGATGAACAAAATTACAAGATCCCATAAAAAAATGGTTGCGCTCCGTGGCCTACTAGCGCGGCCTGCCTGACTATGGCGATGTGCGGTCTCCTGGTTCCCGAGGCCTCGAAAAGCTCCCGGTTAATTACTCCTACGGGTTGCTCCGCGAGATACCTCCGATTAAGCCGTGTGGTCGACTTCGTCGTCCTCGCTTCGCGTTCTCCATGCATGATGATGATGGTGTGAGTGTATGGTGTGGGCGACAGCAAAGCTCGTGTCCTCGTTGGTACACGTGCCGCTCAAAACATGGCTTTGTGCTGGCCATGTTCGCCCTCGCCGTCGCGCCTCGTCGGTCTTGACAACATTGATATAGTTGGTGTTGAAGTTGCATGGGTCCTGCTCAGCTCGGACTTCTTGACGATGTAGCGGCTTCGTCGGGTATGCAAGGGGTTGCCTCATGGGAGTAATCTTTTGTGGATACCAGCATCGGTGTAAAACCAACGCACGCTTGTATCGGCAATGCCAGTGTGGTTGGCGCCTCGTCTCGGCTGGACGCCGTGTTTACGACGGTCCTCCAAGACAAGGGCACCTCCTCACAGGGCTATCGGGAGTTAGTGTTGGTGAAGTCATGCCGCCTCCTCGCCATCACGCCTCGTCTTAATGGGCTTCGTGTCGCAAATAGCACCATGTAGTGGTAAGGGTTGGTGAAGACACGTCATTGTGTAGCACCATCTTCTTCGCATCGCGGGCTCCATGTTGCGGGCAGCACCGAGGGTGTGTGTCATCTTCATGGCTCCGGGTCGCGGGCTCCATCTTGACGAGGTAGACATTGGTGGTGTCCTTCTTGCGAACTCCACGCCACGATCCTTCGCGGTACCGGGTTGATGTTGTTGACATTGGCGTCATCTTGGCGAACTCCGGGGCGCCATCCACCGCGGCACGGAAGCGGCATCCTTGCGAGCTCCACGCCTCCGTCCTCCATGGCACCGGCTTGATGATATTGGTGTTGGTATCGTCTTGGCGAGCTCCGCGCCGCTATCCACCGCAGCATGGCGGCGCCATCATTGCGAGCCTCCACGCCTTTGTCCTCCATGGCACCGGCTTGATGAAGAAGAAGACGGGCGTCGCCCTAGCGAGCTCCATCTCGCCTTCCTCTGCGGCACACGGCGCAATCCCTGCGAGCTGCACGCCTCCGGGCTCCAGCTTGACGAAGTAGACGTCGGCGGCATCCCCAACGGGTGCCTCGCCTCCGTCCTCTAGCTCCAGCATGACGAAGTGGATGGCGGGCGTCCTTCTTGCGAGCTCCCCGGCACGCATCCTTGCGGCACCAGGTTGATGATGTTGAGTTTGGCGTCATCTTGGCGAACTCCGTGGCGCCATCAACCGCGGCACGACGGTGGAACCCCCCGAGCCTCCACGCCTTCGTCCTCCATGGCGCCGGCTTGATGAAGTTGACACTGGTGTCATCTTGGTGAACTCCGCGCCACGATCCGTTGCGGCATGGCGGCGGCATCCTCCGCGGCACATGGCGGAATCCTTGCGAGCTCCGCGCCTCCGGGGCTCTAGCTTGACGAAGTAGACGTCGTCGATCTCAACACCAAGGGTAGCCACCACAAAGGAGGCCAATGGGCTGAGCGCCGGCAGCCCCATCGACACGCCCTCGTCTTCCACGCCTTGGTGAAGTCCGGGAATAGCCTCGTCATCTTGGTTAGCTTGAGGAAGATGACGATAACGCCAACGAAGTGCTGCATGATCGCGAGCTCCACCGCGCCACCACGTGTTGTGCATGCATGCAATAATAAAGGATGAAGGAGTGATTAGATGATAACTTTACCGTTCGAGAAAATCGACTTGGTGTTCATGTTGGTGCCGAGGCGCCTGCTTCTTGTACGGATGATCGCCGGCGTTGTTGTGACGAGATGTCAAGGCCGATCTCTTCTTCTCTCCTTCTACTTCTTCTTGCTGCGTGAGTTCTGGAATCGTGATGGCTGGATGTTTCTGCGTGCCGTGGATGTGTTGTTCTACGTGCTCTCTGTGCGTGACTTCTTGGGACGTGCTGGCTGGATGTCTCATATTTATAGGATGGGAGAGCCGGGGCTGCACGCATCCGCCGCCTGGTTTCTTCCTTCTATTATTTTCCTTGATGTCCAAGTCTGCATCAAGAAAAGGAAATAAATCAATACATACCTCGGTTGTTCCACGTATGCCTTTCAATGATAAACATTGAGGTCGGTTGTTTTGTTTCCTAAATCTGGTGACTTCCCGATTATACACACACCTTCGGCAGCTTCCTTGCTTTTTTTTTCTTCTTCTAAGTATAGCTGGCTTCAGGTATTTGAACACGTACACACGCGAGCTTGCCGGCTGATATACGGGTGCAAATACATGCACACTGGCATATTCTTGATCCTCCATGCATGTACCAGCAGTAATAGAGATTTACGTACATATATGTGCCAATCTACAAGATCAAAAGGCACCTCCTGTGTGTATTCGTGCGTGCATGGATAGCTAAACCACTTCATGCATGTACATGCACACCTAATGAGTGAGGGCTTGAATCTCACGTGCAAGCACATGTATGACTTTTTTTGTGTATTTAGGTACGTACGCGCGAGCTTGCCGGCCGGCCGCCAATACCCAAATACAAATACGTATATGTATAGTACATGCAATATGAACTAGCCTTGTTTACGTTCATGATCTTAAATGATGTGTTCCAAAATGAACAAATCAGACATGTCTTGCAAATGTAATACCTGCATGGAAAATCTCAAAAAAAATTCATTATTGGAAATGTATAATTACTCGTCGAACAAATGCCCCCTCACCAAATAAATTTCGAGCGTGAAGCGATCGAACTTAGTTTGGTGAAAACATTTCTTTTTTCTGTAATGAATTGGCGCATCAACATGTGTGCAGCCTTGAGAGGTATTGACCCGAGGTCCGTGACATTGAGCGTCGTCCCGAAGATGATTGACTGATAGTAAGGTAAATTAGTGTAGGCATGTCCATCCACACTTCTGTTCTTTAGGGTGCTCGTTGGATCGTATAACACGCACGATGCCAGCCAACAAAGGAACCCTATCATGTCTTCATTCCATGGCGAAACATCATGCCTTGTCCTGAAAACGAAAAATAAAAATTTACCAATTTCGTCACGACCGTCTAGCTGCTACGGTGCCATCCGACTTGATTGGAGGGTTTCACAGATTCACATTGGCCACACTGGCGCGTTGCACTGCTCCCATGATCTCCTTGTGTTGATGTAGGTGAGGCATCGGTATACCGTCGATAGCTCCCCTTTGTTGAGCGAACCATCACACCATCCATGGTGTGACAACTCTGGTGGTGCGCCGGGACACCATCGGCATTACGAATAATTGAGGGGTTGACGTTGCCCCCATGCTTCATTGTTGTTAGACACAGGGTTGCGGGGGCGAATCGGCTCCACCTCCATGAGTGCAGGTGTTGCCTTCTGTCGCCCATCATGCATGTCGGTGTAGACCATTGGTTGTCGGGCTGTCGTCGGTGTTGTCAGGGACGCATGGGTACTGCTGCACCCAAACACCCAGGACATAGTTCGATGTAGCAGTTGTCGTCAAAAGGCCGTCTACGTTGACAGGGAGTGTCTCTCCATGGCTGCAAAAGATGTTGGAGGAGCACAACTAGGAACACCAAAGGAAAACAGGCGAAAAAGAGAGGGGAAAAAGTTTGTGGGTTTTAAAATGTTGGCTTTCCCGTTATACACCAGCTATAGGTGTGATATCCGAGAAGGCTACCGAAGGACTTGTCATTGGGAACCGTCGAAAGACCTTGACGATTGTAACTCAACAACTTAGAAAGCTTTGGTGTACGTGTATGAAGACGTCATGTTTCGGGATGCTTCTGAGAGGCAACAAAAATTCATACTCTAGCCCATCATCATATTGAGGGCCGCCATAGCTCAACATGCCCCCTGCACACGCCCCATGAACCCAGAGACTTGGGTGTGGTAAGTTCAGGTTAAATGATTTTGGGACAACAGCTTGGCGATTTGTCTTTGTGCATATTGAGGGGTGGTGAATAGCTACCTCCCTCCTTCCTTCCAGTGGGTCCCTTTCTGCTTGGGACCACTTGATTTCTTCTTGTACTGTTGGGATTTTTCTTGAATTTGCTTCTTGGACTTTGGGAATTTTATTTTTATTGCTCACGCGGATGACTGATTGGCCGCGAACTTCATGGACTTGCTTTGACATTTGGCTGAACTTCTTGAGGACTCTTCTTCCAGGATTTTTAGGGACCCACCTTGAGAACTTGGAAGGCAACTGTTCACCTCTGTGGACTAGGAAAAACCCTCTAGCACATTATCTGGGGCTTCTGGTGGCGCACCCTAGGGTTGCCATGTGACTACGCACCAAACCAACTTCTGTTGGGTCAGGCAGCCCTCCATGATCTTTTCCTATAGTCTTCCCTGGAGTGCGAGCCTCTGTGAACACGAGGCATGCTAGGAAACATGAAGAGCGTGGGTCTCAATACTCAGAAGTGCCCAAGTAATCATCTCCGCTGCCTCCGGAAGCATACACCTGGTACGTGTCGTGCATTGTGGGTGTAGGAGCCGCTCCACCTGCAACTTGACACATTGTGCCACCCTCCAACGAGTCCTAGGGTAGCCGAAACTTCAATCAAAAGCGTAGTGCGATTGGGGGAAACCATTTTTTTTGTTGGGCTTAGTCCGTAAAAATTGGAGAAAACTAGATATATCCACTAAATGCTAAGGAGAATGCATCATGGATCCGAAATCCCACAGAAAAGTTTCCCCAATGAAAAACCAAAAGAAGCAAAATTTTAAGAAAAACATTTTTTGAGGAACCTTCCGTTGATTGGGGGAATTGGTCAGACTCCCTGGGAATCTACAAGCTGGTATGCTCCCCCGTCATAGACTTGCTCGATGATGTATGGCCCTTCCCACTTTGGTTCGAACTTGCCCTTCGTCTTGTGCGTCACGACGATGGGCCGCCTGAGCACGAGAACCAACTTGCTTTTTCGGAAGACGCGTTGCTTGACGATCTTGTCGTAAGCTCTCACCATATTCTGGTGGTAAAGCTCCAGGTTTTGTAGGGCATTAAGTCGCCCCTCTTCAAGGGCATCGAGCTCCTGAAACCGTAGTTGTACTTGTTCGTCTTGGGCGATCTCATCTTGGATAGCCACCCTCAAAGAGGGTAGCTGGACCTCCAGTGGTAGGACCGCCTCACTCCTGTAAACGAGAGAAAATGGAGTCGCCTACGTTGGGGTACAGACTGTGACACGGTACGCCCATAAGGACTCAAAGAGACGATCATGCCAGTCTCTCCGACTCCTTGTCACCATCTTCTTGAGTATCTTGCCGAGCGTCTTGTTGAAAGCCTCGATCGCACCGTTAGCTTGAGGGTAGTAGCCAGTGCAGTAGTTCCACATGATGTTGTACTTCTCCGTGAACCTATACATCTTGTTGGACTTGAAGGCCTTGCCATTGTCGGAGGTGATCCGATGAGGCATCCCAAAGCGATATATGATGTTTCACTCTAGGAAGTTGATGACGTTGTCGCTCTTCACCTCCCGTAACGGAACAGCTTCCGCCCACTTCGAGAAGTAGTCCGTCGCGGCGAGGATCAAGCGGTGCCCCTAGAAGATGGAGGGTCGATAGGGCCGATGACGTCGATTCCCCAGGCATCGAATGGCCAAGAGGGAATGGTAGGGTGAAGAGGGACTGGCGGCCTGTGCTTGAAATCACCATGAACTTGATAGTTGTGGCACGATCTAGCCACCCGAAGGCAGTCTGACATAATGCCGGGCCAGTAGTATCCTGCTAGACGTATACTATGATACATCTTGGCCCCTCCTTGGTGCCCGCCGCAGACTCCATGATACATCTCCTGTAGGATCTTGTCGGCTTCACTTCGGTTGACGCATCGAAGTAGGACCTCCTGCCCATGCGAACGTCTATATAGGACACCTGCTTAAAAAAAGATAGAAAGGGAGTCGTCGTTGTAGTTGGCGCCTCGTGACAGGGTCGTCGGGGAGGCTCCCATGCTTGAAGTAGTCGAGGAATGGTTGCAGCCACTCGCCCTCCTCTACGACATTTGTCATGACGGTATTGACTTCGTACTCCGCTGGAATGAGCACCAAAACAGCCGGGAGTAGCCACCTTTCTTCCACGTTCACCTGCATTGTTTCATTATCTGGGAGCACCAACGCTGCTGTAGTTTCGCCAAGGCATCAGCAGGTGCATTCCTACTTCGCGGGACATGGATCACTTCAACATGTTGAAATTTTTCCATTAGATTCCGGGCCGCGCAATTGTACGGCACCAGTTCAGGCTTGCGAACCTCATAGATGTCGTTGACTTGACGAATGATGAGTTGAGAGTCTCCGTAAGCCTGCAAGGAACGAACCTCCATGGAGAGCGCCAAGAGGAGGTTGAAAATGAGTGCCTCGTACTCTGCTTCATTGTTGGAGCATTCTTCTTTGAGGAGGGAGAATGAGTGATACATCACCCCTCCTTGTGGCGTCTTGAACACCAAACCTGCACCGGCTCTTCGTCTTGGGGTACCATCGGAGTTGGCGTCCATGCGGGAGGCACCGTCAAAGTAAAGCTCCCATGATGCGTCGAGGTTGACATTGAAAACCTCCTCGTCGGGGAGGTCCGTGACAAGAGGTGAGTGATCTGGAATTGGGTGTGCTGCGAGAAACTCCGCCATGGCTTGACCCTTGATTGCTTTTTGAGGCACAAAGGTGATGTCAAACTCCGTCATGATAAGTGCCCATTTTCCATGTCGCCCCATGAGCGCGGGCTGACTTAAAACGTACCTCACGGGGTCCGCCCTCGCGACGAGCTAGACATCATGCTTCAACGTGTAGTGCCTGAGCTTCTTCAAAGCAAAGATTAGGGCCAAGCACAACTTCTCTATAGAAGAGTAGTTTCGCTCAGCCCCCACCATGGTGCGGCTCAAATAATAACACGCCACCTCCTTCCCCTCATCATTGTTTTGAGCGAACAAAGCACCTATCGAAGTAGGCTGCGCTGCAATGTATAGAATGAGTGGGCGCCCCTTGACGGGAGCTGCCAAGATAGGTGGATTAAGGAGGTACCTTTTGATCTCATCAAATCCGCGTTGGCATCCTTCATCCCACACGAACGGAGCTCCTTTCTTCGTGAGGCTTGAGAAAGGCTGGATGCGTCCAGAGAGGTTGGAGATGAAGCGCCTGATGTACGCAAGCTTCCCTTGCAATGACCTCAACTCTTTGAGATCTTGAGGCGGTGGCATGTCGAGGATGGCCTTGATCTTCTTAGGCTCGATCTCTGTGCCTCGGTGACAAACAACAAAGCCGAGGAAGAGACCTGACCGAACAACAAAGGAATACTTCATTTGGTTTATCTTCAGTTGATGTTGACGTAGCCGCTCGAAGACAACTCGAAGATCCTCCTGATGATACTTTCCATCCTTGGTTTTGACTACCATGTCATCAACATAGCATTCCATTGAATGGTGGATTAAATCACCAAGAACACATGTCATGGCGCGCTGGCAAGTTGCACCAGCATTCTTCAGTCCGAATGGCATGACCGTATAGTAGAAATTTCCCTTCGATGTCCTGAAAGCGGTGTCGATGGCATCAGCGAGATCCATCTTGATCTGGTTGTAGCCCGACGTACCGTCCATGAAGGAAAGTGCTCCATGGCATGTGGTGGAGTCGATGATGATCTCTTGGATTGGGAGAGGAAAGTCATCCTTTGGGCAGGCGCGATTGAGGTCGCAGAAATCCTGGCAGATTCGTATCTGCCCATTCTTCTTCTCCATCGGGACAATATTGGCGAGCCACCATGGATACTTCGTCTCCTTGATGAAACCTGCGGCGATTAGCTTGTCGACCTCTGCGATGACATCGTCTTCAAGTTCTGGACGTAACCGTCATGATTGCTGCTTGATGGGACGAAACCGTGGGTCAATCGTCAACTTGTGTGTAGTGACACGAGGGTCCAAACCTGGCATCTCATTCTAACTCCAGGCGAAGCAGTCTCGATACTCCATCAAGAAGCTTCGATAGTCCTCCCGCTCCTCATCCGTCAGCATGGCGCTAACGAAAGTGGGGCGTGGGTCGTCCTCTGTTCCAAGGTTGACTTGGACGAGATCATCAACGGTGGGTTGTCCTCCATCTTCTAACTCATGTGGTGCCGAAATGGACAAAGTTCCTCGGCATCACTTGGCTCACCATTGGCAGAGTGTTGTTGATGAGGAATGGCGGACAAAGTGTCGGACTCATCACTTGATGAGACGGACATGGTGTGGTAGTTGACTCGTGTTCCGACACCGAGCTCCTCCTCTTCATCGGCAGGGACGTCGTAGGTACAACATTCCATCGCATCGTGTATCGGATCACCAAGGACGCATGTCATGGCATGCTGATATGTTGCACCTCCATTCTTCAACCCAAAAGGCATGTCATTGTTGTAGAAGTCTCCTTCTAGCACCGGTCGCCTTCTATCTTCTGGTTCTCGTGGTGCTTGCATGGAGCTGAGCTTCCCCTCATTGTCGGGTGCGTCGGAGTTGTTGTAGCCAAGCCCAAACTTTGGTTGAGCTTTGCCTTTTTGCTTGATGAGGTCTTCTTCTTGTCTCCACCATTCCTCGCATATGGCGGGTGGTGAAGGCATCCTGTTGTTCTGCCCAAGAGTGATCCCAGCCTTCTCCAGCAAACGAACCATCTTGGTCTCCGCCTTCATTGTCGGTAGTACCTCCTCTGGGTCACTTCAAGTTTGGAGAAATTCAAATACAAAATCACATTGTTTTACCTGTGGGACTTTGTAGAAAATGGTCTGGACTCTAGATCCGGGCAAACTGGGGATTGCCAAAACCTCCAATGGGGAAGTCACTGAGATATAGAGCGACGGGGGCTGTACACCTTGAGTTCCCCTTGTGACTTCCTCCACTTCTTTTATTCTTCTTCTATCTGCAATTGGTACGGGCGCAGGCTCTTCCCTCCGGGGGTTGCGTGCCCGTAGCGTGATGGGTGGTGGCTCATCATTTCCTCCTGTTAGCATCCTGGAGCCTTCCTGGGCACCTGCAGAGCTTCCAAGTGTTAAACAAATGGGTTCTCGGAGCGCCAAAGTTGATGAAGAAGTGGTAGCCTCTTGAGAAATTGTTGTGGCCGACCTCAGCGTGATTGGTGTTGACATCGGGAACCTTTCCTTCAACAATAATGGGGCCACTGGACCAGGCATAGAAGATCCTGTTCCACATGATGTCGAAGTAGAGTTCCCTACCTGCCATTGGGAAGAGGGGCTATAGTTGTACTGCACAGATGAATATGGCCTCCTACGAACTTGGCCCCTATAGGTCCGAGGGGAGGAGCCCTTTGCATCGGCAGGTGAGCTCGGCATGATGGGGAGTTTCATCTCGGCTACTGGCCCAAAACCTGGTTTGGTCAAGAGATCCACCGGAGGTGTTGTGCGCCCCAAATGTTGGTCGCTATCTACAATGGGGAAATAGTACTTCGCATCTGCATGGTGAGACTCCTGCATAGTATAAGAAGATATGTTCCCGATGATGCGCTTTTGTGTACCGCTGGCGTCGAGGAACTTCAGGCATTGATGGAGGGTGGATGGAACGACTAGGTACTTGTGTATCCACGGTCTTCCTAGAAGGGCGCAGTAGGAGGTATTCGCCTCGATGACGAAGAACCGCACCTTGAAGCTAAAAGTTGACATCGGGATCTTCAATGTAATGGCACCTAGCATAGGCTTCCCTTGGTTGTCGAAGCCGCAGATCATCACGTCAGTAGCCTCCAAGTCGTCCACCATAAAACCTTCCCGCGTCAAACTCCAAAGAGGGAGAATGTTCACGGCAGACCCTGGGTCTATGAGGATCCTGCGAAGATGTGCAACACCAATATTACCTTCCACATACAATGGTCGGTTGTGGTCACCATCATCTATGAGATTATCATCCTCGTCGAATGTGATCTCGCTCACGAACAAGGGGCTGGAGCAAAGACGGTGTTTCGCCATGGACACCTCGTAGAGTTCCGGAGCCTGGAGCACCTTGATAAGGGCTTCGCGAAGGTCAGGCACCATCATGAGCACATCATGCACACTCAAAAGTGCAGGGATCCGCTTGAGGTGGGCGATGATGTTGTAGTCGACATCACCTGCCTTCATCTTCTCTTGGCCTTGGTGTTCAGATTCCTCCTCCTGCACAGGGGCCTCCTTTGGGGCGCTTGGCTTCTGTACCCTTGTTGGCTTGATCTTTAGTGGTTCAGGTAGGACTTTCCCCCATGCAGGTTCATGTTCACCTCTTCCAATGGCACTTCCTTTGTCACCTCTTCGGCGTGGAGGACAGCTTGCTCTTCAGGAGTAAACACGTCTTCGGAAGGGGTGTCGCTGTAGTCATGGATGACGTTGCAACTCTCTATGCTTGGTGATTGGGATGACATGGCTCCTTCTTGAACTTTCTCCCCCTCCTTTATTGGTGCTTGCCCCCAGCCGGGTGGCAAGAACTGCGCCAAGGTTGGTAGAACACGCCCCCGTCAAGGAAAAGGCTCGTCGCCCTCTGACATAGGGACAAATCTTGGTGGAGGCCGGCGTTGACTTGGATCGAACCGCCATAGAATTCTTGGGGGAGCTCTTTCTGGCAAAGCCGAGTGAGGATGTTGGGGTGGAAGCCTCCTTGTGTACGGCCTTCGGTGCACCGTCCTCCAAGGCTCCTCCATGGGAATGGTTGGGGTCACCTGTTGCCGAAAGGGAGATACCAACGTCTTCGAGAGGACGAGGTTGGATAGCTGGTATTCAACTTGGGCTAGTGGCACCCATGTTTCTTTGAGCTTCGTGTCTTCACTTGGCGGAGATGGTAACTTCATGCTCACCATGTTTACTACATGGTAATCTGGGTTGATAGCTTCTGGGTCGAGGTTGATCCTCCTCTCATTAATGGCTCTTTGGAGCCATTCTTTGAACGCGACACAATCTTCAATGACATGTCCCACATACCTGTGATATGGGCAAAATAAAGGATTATTTGTCATCCTCACCTGATCAGGCCTCCGAGGCTCTGGTAAGCTCAAGGCTCGATGTTCCATCAACTGGTCGAACATGTCCTTGATGAGCTCCCGACGGAAGACGTACTGCTTCTTGAGGAGCTCCTGCATCGACGGGCGTTGCCTCCCTCCGGCTTGTTCGCCTCTTGCACCCAAGATGGGTACATGGCCTTGTAGTGCAGACGAGAAGACCTTGGTGGTGTTCGTTTCATCTGGTGCCTTCGCCCTGCTACCATTGTTGATTTGCTTGGACGTCGAGGCGAAGCGCTTGGCGGGATCAAATGCACTAGCATTCTTATAGAGCTCCATTATCTGCGGTGATTTCTCAAACTCAAGTTTTGTGGCCGCTACCGCCGTGCTAAGGGCAATAAAAGTTCTAGGCTCACGCCGAGAGACTTCAAGTGACCAATGTTGCTGCATCCCATGGACGCACATCTCAATGGCATCCTCGAGGTGCATCTCCCTGGCGAGACACACATAACTATTGCGGAAGCAGATGATGTAGTCATCAATGGACTCGTCTCGTCATTGTCGGACTTGTGCCAGCTCGACAACCAAGAATTCCTTCTTCATGGCGACGAAGTGCTTCTTGAAAACCTCTTTCATGGCCTCCCAACTCCCAATGGACCCAACCGGTAAACGGTTGTACCAATGGAAGGCGGGCCCGGTTAATGACCCTGAAAATTGGCGAAGGAGAAGTGACGGGTTGTTTGCTATGTCGCCGCATGCCGCCTCGAAGTATGCCAAGTGCTCCCTTGCATCACCGGTTCCATCAAATTGACGGAACTTAAGTGGGTGCCACCCTGCAGGATACGCCATCATGTCATGCCACACCTCGTAAGGCTTCTCCAGATCACTCTCGGTGGTGCGAGGGGCTTGATCTATCGCCATTTGCTTCAACTTCTTGTCCACCATATCCCCAACCATGTCGTGATAGTCCTTCAGCATAACCGCGTGTGGTACTGCGTTGGCAGAACCAGCAGGGCTAACCCAACGCCGAGCTTGTGTGTTGGGGTCGTGTTGAGGCACATCATTTAAGGTCACCCTGGTAGGAGGGCCCACCTGGAGTTCCTCCTCTTGCGGATCCACCACTCACTGTAGAACGCCTTGTGGAGGAACGCCTTGGTTGTTCATCATGAGCTCAATGAACTGGTCAAGCTTTGACGGCAACTGGTCAATCGTCTGGCGCTGGCTTCTGACCTCTTCTTCTAGAGACACTTCTTGTGGTGCTACTTTGTTTACAGCACTTGGGCCCTGGGTGCCATCAACGGGTGGCTTGGCAGCAGGATCTTGATCCACAAGGCTATCACCATGATTTACCATGCAAACGGGCGTGGTGTGGAGGTCTTCATCACCTCCCTCGTAATCTGACAAAACCGATGAAGCTAGTTCATGGTAACGAGGCGAGTGCGGGCGACTCTCCAACGATGGCGAGGAAGATGAGTCGGAGAAGCATTCATCATCATCAAGGTTATCTTGGCGTTCTCCATCTCTGGGAAACCCATCCGTCATGCCTTGACGGGCGATTGATTTTAATCTTGTATTGGCCCCTAGCCAGTTTGCAACTTGTCGTCGTCCTTCAAGGTCTTGAGGAAGCCTTGATGTAATGTCGGTGTAGTGACGCTTGTATGTATATTAATTTTGTGAAGTTCTCCCTCCATCTAATGAGCCTTTCCCTGTAGTCACAGGAAGACACGTGGCCCTGGATCTTGCAACTTCTTCCGATGTCGATGAGCTCATCTTGGCATCCCCGTCTGCACCCCTGAGCCATGCATGAACAAGGCCAAGGCGCGGTAGGAAGGTCCTCTGGAAGTCTGCCTTTGGGTTCGGCACAATCTCTTCTTCAGAAGGATAGTCAAACTCCTCGGTGATGGCGGGAGGTCGCCATCCATTACTTGACCCTTCACTTGTCTTCACTCCAAGTGTACTGCACAAGGCAAGGTTCTTCTCAGTTGGTTCCTTCGCTTTTTCAGCCTCCTGCTGAGCTTGGGCTTCTCCATCTTGGTCCATCCTTACAGAGGGAACAAGAGGAAACTCTATGGGAAGTGTTGCTTCTTGTGGGAGGGCAGCGTTGGCTATACCATCGGAAGCTACTTCGTTGTTGGAGGAGAACGTAAGCTTGGCTTCTTCAACGCCTTCCATCGGTGTGGCCGTCGGCGCTGGCATCTTCTGATTCTCTAGTGGGGGTGCTGGTGTAGTCACCTTCACATGTTCTTCATTCTTATGGGGAACGGATGAAGAAGGAACCACCTTGCTCCCTTGCTCAGTGCTTCTCGTGGATGTCTTACGTGGTTTCGGCGCCAACCGGCTGAGCAGATAGCTATACCGCTCATGTCGCTCCTAGTCGGGGGAGATGCGGAATTTGATACTGTCATTTTCTTGAACGACCGCACCATCGGGTCGTAAACGTACCTGAGTGTGTCGAAGGACTAAGTCCTCACGTTCTTTATAAAGAACATGGCGGTTTCTCCGACGCCTCTCGCGCTTGCGCTGATTCTCCGTTGGAAAGATACCATCCCTTTGCACCGGTAGCATGCGTAGGAGTTTTGGTGCAGGGCGCCTCGTGGATGATGAATACCTGTCCGTCATCGCCTGCAGTTGTGGCCGATCTCCCCGCCTAGGAGGTGACGGAGGTCGTGGTGGAAACGTTTGTCGCAAAGGTTCCCGTGGTATCCACTGTTGAGTGGGCCGAGGGTCCCTCTCATCGTCTTGATGTCCCCGCCTTGGCGGTGACAAAGGTTGTGGTGAAAGCGTCTGTCGCAAAGGTTCCCGTGGTTGCCACTGTTGAGTGGGCCGGGGGTCCCTCTCATCGTCATGTCTTGACCATCGGTTCCAACGTGGAGGCATGTTGGGATATCTCCCTTGTGGGAAGTGTCGAGTTGGTGAAGGTTGTCGCCAAGGCGCCAAAGTCTGGCGCTCATGTTGAGGACGATGGCTTGGGGCTTGATGCCTCGTCCTTCCTGCAGCTTGAGCCGATGATGCACTTGGCGCCGTCGGATCTTGGAGCCTCCTCAGGATATTGTTCATCTGCTCTTGGAGTTGGTGAAATTCTCGCCGTAGGTCGTCGTCCCGTGGTGCAGGTGCTTCATGCCGAAGGGTGGAAAACCTGTTGTTGTTGGGGAGAGACCTTCCGTCGACCACCGAGTTGTGGAGACACGGCGCCCATGCACCCCTTCGAGTGTCGCCAATGTTGAGGGAGACAGTAGGGCCTGGTAGAATCGGCTCTTTGCGTGAGCGCTGTTTCCAGAACTCCTTCAGGATGGCGCGTCTCACCAGCTCCTTGACGTTGCATGGCTCGTATGCCCAATCATCAGGGAACAAGTCATACGGAGGGGTTAAGGTGCTTCGGTAAGTGAACACCTTATCAGCTAGGTCCATGGTGCCGAGGGACCAATCCTCCTCCGGCATCGTGCTCTGAGCGATGCGGGAAGCTATCTGTTGGTGGAGTAATTGTACCTTGCGGTACTTCCTCCTGTAGTTGCGTAGGGGATGAGGGCTATCTGACAAACGAGCGTTGGCCATGAGCCTACGCAAGTCTTGTGACATAGCCTCTAAACCCTCGAGAAGCTCAACCTCGGTACGCTGCGATGTTGGTGTCAGCGGCTCCGAGTGCGTAGTCGCGGTAGGGGCGCGGAGCGACGCCGCACTAGACTGCATGTTGGCGGCTCTGGTGCGGAGGTGTTGAGCTGCCTCCACATCTCCTTTCATATCCGCCCTCATCGATTCCTTCAACAGGGCGCGCGCCTCAAGCATTAGCTCGCGACGCTCTATCTTCATCTTGGCAGCCTCCCGCCTTAGTGCCTTCTTCGACAACACAGTTTGAAACTGCGCAGGATCCTGGGCTTGATGGATGTGGACCTTCTCGCCAAGCTCGATGACGACCATGGGCGGCATCGATGCAAACTGGATCATTACCGGCTCCGAGTTGCTGCCACGGGAGATTCCACCTGCATGAAAGGGATCTTGATGAGCGGAAACCCTCGCCGATGCCTTGTTATGCAACATGCTGTGAAGGTTGGGAGAAGAGCGAAGACGATTCAGACGACCACAGCGTAGCCTAGATGGGAGGAGAACCAGGTCCCATCGGGCGTGCCAATTTGTTTGACACGAGAAAAATCTTATGTGCACTCCGTGAGAAGTGAAGAGAAGGAGTGTGGATTTCTCTCATGCGCCGGGGAAAAGAAAAATGCGGGCTTGCCAGTGTACTGTAGTACACAAAGAGAAGTGATACGGGAAACAAGTATTTCATTTATCTCTTTGGCTGAACAAAATTACAAGATCCCATAAAAAATGGTTGCGCTCCGTGGCCTACTAGCGCGGCCTGCCTGACTATGGCAATGTGCAGTCTCCTGGTTCCCAGGGCCTCGAAAAGCTCCTGGTTAATTACTCATGCGGGTTGCTCTGCAAGATACCTCCGATTAAGCCGTGTGGTCGTCTTCGTCGTCCTCGCTTCACGTTCTCCATGCATGATGATGATGGTGTGAGTGTATGGTGTGGGCGATAGCAAAGCTCGTGTCCTCGTCGGTACACGTGCCGCTCAAAACATGGCTTTGTGCTGGCCATGTTGGCCCTCGCCGTCGCGCCTCGTCGGTCTTGACAGTGTTGATGTAGTTGGTGTTGAAGTTGCATGGGTCCTGCTCAGCTCGGACTTCTTGACGATGTAGCGGCTTCGTCGGGTATGCAAGGGGTTGCCTCACGGGAGTAATCTTTTGTGGAGACCAGCGTCGGTGTAAAACCAACGCTCGCTCGTAACGGCAATGCCGGTGTGGTTGGCGCCTCGTCTCGGCTGGACGCTGTGTTTACGACGGTCCTCCAAGACAAGGGCACCGCCTCACAGGGCCGTCAGGAGTTAGTGTTAGTGAAGTCACGTCGCCTCCTCGCCATCACGCCTAGTCTTCATGGGCTTCGTGTCGCAAAGAGCACCATGTAGTGATAAGGGTTGGTGAAGACACGTCATTGTGTAGCACCATCTTCTTCGCATCGCGGGCTCCATGTTGCGGGCAGCACCGAGGGCGTGTGTCATCTTCATGGCTCCGGGTTGCGGGCTCCATCTTGACGAGGTAGACATTGGTGGTGTCCTCCTTGCGAGGTCCACGCCACGATCCTTCGTGGTACCGGGTTGATGTTGTTGACATTGGCGTCATCTTGGCGAAATCCGGGGCGCCATCCACCACGGCACGGCAGCGGCATCCTTGCGAGCTCCACGCCTCCGTCCTCCATGGCACCGGCTTGATGATATTGGTGTTGGTGTCGTCTTGGCGAGCTCCGCACCGCTATCCACCGGGGCACGGCGGCGCCATCGTTGCGAGCCTCCATGCCTTTGTCCTCCATGGCACCGGCTTGATGAAGAAGAAGACGGGCGTCGTCCTAGCGAGCTCCATCTCGCCTTCCTCCGCAGCACATGGCGCAATCCCTGCGAGCTCCACGCCTCCGGGCTCCGGCTTGATGAAGTAGACGTCGGTGGCATCCCCAACGGGTGCCTCGCCTCCGTCCTCTAGCTCCAGCATGACGAAGTGGATGGCGCGCGTCCTTCTTGTGAGCTCCCCGGCACGATCCTTGCGGCACCAGGTTGATGATGTTGAGATTGGTGTCATCTTGGCGAACTTCATGGCGCCATCCACCGCGGCACGACGGCGGAACCCCCGAGCCTCCACGCCTTCGTCCTCCATGGTGCCGGCTTGATGAAGTTGACACTGGTGTCCTCTTGGTGAACTCTGCACCGTGATCCGTTGCGGCATGGCAGCGGCATCCTCCGCGGCACATGGCGGAATCCTTGCGAGCTCCGCACATCCGGGACTCCAGCTTGACGAAGTAGACGTCGTCGATCTCAACACCAAGGGTAGCCACCACAAAGGAGGCCAACAGGCTGCGCGCCGGCAGCCCCATCGACACGCCCTCGTCTTCCACGCCTTGGTGAAGTCCAGGAATAGCCTCATCGTCTTGGTTAGCTTGAGGAAGATGACGATAACGCCAACGAAGTGCTGCATGATCGCGAGCTCCACCGCGCCACCACGTGTTGTGCATGCATGCAATAATAAAGGATGAAGGAGTGATTAGATGATAACTTTACCGTTCGAGAAAATCGACTTGGTGTTCATGTTGGTGCCGAGGCGCCTGCTTCTTGTACGGATGATCGCCGGCGTTGTTGTGACGAGATGTCGAGGCTGATCTCTTCTTCTCTCCTTCTACTTCTTCTTGCTGCGTGAGTTCTGGAACTGTGATGGCTGGATGTTTCTGCGTGCCGTGGATGTGTTGTTCTACGTGCTCTCCATGCGTGACTTCTTGGGATGTGGTGGCTGGATGTCTCACATTTATAGGATGGGAGAGCCGGGGCTGCACGCAGCCGCCGCCTGGTTTCTTCCTTCTATTATTTTCCTTGATGTCCAAGTCTGCACCAAGAAAAGGAAATAAACCAATACATACCTCGGTTGTTTCACGTATGCCTTTCAATGATAAACATTGAGGTCGGTTGTTTTGTTTCCTAAATCTGGTGACTTCCCGATTATACACACACCTCCGGCGGCTCCCTTGCTTTTTCTTCTTCTTCTAAGTATAGCTGGCTTCAGGTATTTGAACACGTACACACGCGAGATTGCCGGCTGATATACGTGCACACCGGTGTATTCTTGATCCTCCATGCATGTACCAGCAGTAATAGAGATTCACATACATATATGTGCCAATCTACAAGATCAAAAGGCACCTCCTGTGTGTATTCGCGCGTGCATGGATAGCTAAACCACTTCATGCATGTACATGCACACCTAATGAGCGAGGGCTTGAATATCACGTGCAAGCACATGTATGACTTTTTTTGTGTATTTAGGTACGTACGCGCGAGCTTGCCGGCCGGCCGCCAATACCCGAATACGAATACATATATTTATAGTACATGCAATATGAACTAGCCTTGTTTATGTTCATGATCTTAAATGATGTCTTCCAAAATGAACAAATCAGACATGTCTTGCAAATGTAATACCTGCATGGAAAATCTCAAAAAAAATCATTATTGGAAATGTATAATTACTCGTCGAACAATGTGCAGCTCCTATCGGGATTTTTCGGCACATCCGGGCGGCTTTGTTGGTCTTGTTTTACCATTGTCGAAATGTCTTGTAACCGGGATTCCGAGCCTTATCGGGTCTTCCTAGGAGAAGGAATATCCTTCGTTGACCTTGAGAGCTTGTGATGGGCTAAGTTGGGACACCCTGCAGTGATTTGATGTTTCGAAAGTCGTGGCAGCGGTTATGGGCAGATGGGAATTTGTTAATGTCCAGTTGTAGAAAACCTGAAACTTATCTTAATTAAAATGCATCAACCGCGTGTGTAGCCGTGATGGCCTCTTTCCGGTGGAGTCCGGGAAGTGAACATAGCATTAGAGTTATGCTTGAACGTAGGTTGCTCTAGGATCACTTCTTGATCATAGATTCTCGACCGTGCTTTGCCTTCTCTTCTCGCTCTCATTTGCATAAGTTAGCCACCATATATGCTAGTGCTTGTTGCAGCTCGACCTCATACCTTTTTCCCTACCTATAAGCTTAAATAGTCTTGATCGCGAGGGTGTGAGATTGCTGAGTCCCTGTGACTCATAGATTACTTCCAAAAACCAGTTTGCAGGTGCCGATGATACCGTGCAGGTGACGTAACCGAGCTCAAGGAGGAGCTCGATGAAGATCTCGTTCATTGTGTTGTTTCGTTTCAGTTGATCAGTAGTGGAGCGCAGTTGGGACGATCGGGGATCTTTAGCATTAGGGGTAGTCTTCTTTATTTTGGTTCCGTAGTCGGACCTTGTTTGTATCTAGTAGATGTAATGCTTTATTCATATTGTGTGAAGTGGCGATTGTAAGCCAACTATGTACCTCTTTTCTTATTCAGTACATGGGATGTGTAAAGATTACCCCTCTTGCGACATTGCCTTCAATGCGGTTATGCCTCTAAGTCGTGCTCCGACACGTGGGAGATATAGCCGCATCAAGGGTGTTACAAGTTGGTATCAGAGCCTTCCACGACTAAGGAGCCCCCTACTTGATCGAATCATTGGCGTTGTTGAGTATAGAAAAATGTTTTGAGTCATTTAGGATTATATATATTGGAGAGTACGATTCTTTTTACTCCTCAGTCCCTTCCTCGCTCTGGTGAGGCATCCTGACGTAGAGTTTTGACTCTTCTCTTCTCAAATTTCACTAAATTTTTTTAGGATCACGCGGGTATCTTGGAATTGTTCCGATGGTTTTGTGACGGGAATATTGTTCTTGGTGCCTCCTGACATTTAGGGGTTGTGGCAGTGTCCTAGGGAGTTGAGCTCCGAGGTGTTGTTGACACAATTTTATTGTTGCAATTCTGGAACACCTGAGTTTCGTCGACATCGAAAATCTCTTTTATGCAGTTGTTGGTGAGATAACCTCGACGCCACCCAGTACTGGGGCGGGAGTTTGGGAGTATTGCCATAACTCGTATAACGGATTCTTTTCGAAGGTTGAGGTAAATGATTTTCGAAGGTTTCTTGGTTATGTGTTGAAGGATGGATACAGCTGGGTGAGATATTATGCTTCCCCTGTATCCCCAACACCTGATTGCATAACCGGGAAAGTTTTGGGAGTTTATAAGTGGGAATTCAAGTAGCTCGTAGGATATCTATCCGACAGATGTAAGATATGAAATTGGGGTTCGACGTCTAGTGGTCCGCCTATCCACGGTTGGTTTTATAGTAGTCTCGTTGTGTCTTAAAGAGTCCTTGGCTATGCTGACTCGGGGACACTTCGTATGTCATGTGCACTGCCTTGTACATGATGGTGTTGTATGATCGAGCCCGTGCGGGCCCCACCACGAAAACTTCGGACGAAATCTCTATCATATGTTTATTCCGGCATATGCTGCAAGCCAATCCTTTGTTTTTGTTTTGAGTTGTGGTATTCGAGTTGCTTCAATGTCAAGTGTTTGATTCCATACCTTTCCTAAGCGGTGTTCTCATACTCCTATATGAATACCAATCCATCATGATAATCGAGATCTTCATGTCAATCTTTTCAACTGGTGTGTTTCTCGTCAAGTGGATCCGATCAATTCAACATCCGCAAGATCACCTCTTGGTTTTTCCCAACGTTGTTCGTTTCATCCTCCCCTAAGTTGTCTTTGTTTTCCCGCCCTCCCACCGTTTTTCTTCAAGGACTCAGATTTCTTAATCAAGTATCCATCTTATTGATGTGAAGTCTCTCCACTCTTTTCCGTCAATGTTCTTACCCGGTGGTTCTCATGAAGATGTTCTACTAGTTCATCATTCTTCGTTCTCTTTCTTCTCCAGTGAATTTAATTCAAGTTTTGTTGTTGATCATATCCTTTTTCCTCGTTTCAAATACCTTCTCATGCCGGTGCACCTCATAATCATTCACTTCTCGCTATTCATTTGTTCGGGAGTGCTGAAGATATATCAGAAGGTTCGTCTTTTCATCCAAGATCCGTTCAAACCTATCTCGAGGTTGTTGTCTTATTCAAGACATTTAACTCAACCGACGCAATCTATCTTTTAAATCGCTCAAGGTGTTTCTTTTCAGTGGGCCCTAACCCACAGGTCTTTCCCTGGATCTTACCTGACTCTTCTTATTTTCCCGGAGCTATCCAAAATTCTTTTCAAAGTTTGACGTAAGAATGAATTTTCATAAGTCAAATGCCTTTCTCTAAGATCTTATAACTCTTTTCATTGTTGGCTCAACATTTCTTTTCGTCATCCCGGAGTATCTCAACAATCCTTGGTGGTGCTTCTCATCGTCATTAACAACATTCCAAGACCAAAGAAGAGTTTCTCTCAAATATTTCCCATTCTCTCGAGATTTGTGGTTCTAGCTTGTTGCCATCCTCTCATAATTGTCTTCGATTGTGAGAATTATTTTCACCCATCCGGAGCAATCCGGGAGCCTTTTCAGTCTGATTCTTCGGAGGCCATATTTTTGGGATTATTCTTCCAGCATTCAGTTCTCTTTCTCCAAATCTAACCGGTGCATCATTCAAATATTCTCTAATCAGTTCATGATCTCTTCATTCTCTCGCATCTTGATTCACTCAAGTATCTTTGTTCATTTTCTATTCTTAAAGTGGTTCATTAAAGATTCCTTTTCTCATGGTATCATATCAATTCATTCATTCTTTCAAATCCTACCGGTGGTTCGTTGATGACCTTCCCAAGTTGGCGCTATATCTATCTTCATCCTTGCTACGATAATAAGTAGTATGCAAAATCCATTGATTTTCACCAATCTAAATTGGTGAAGGATAAGCATAATGTATTCTTATTCTTGTTTCATCAAGTAAATCTTATTCCTTATTCCGGAGGCTCATCAAATTCTTGAGTCCAATTGTTTCATCTTTCTTTTCCGGAGTTCCAGGTTCTCCGCTTCATATTTTATTTCAAAGCTTCATCTAATCATTGCAAGGTTTGAATCCTATTCTTTTCATCCTTCACTTCATTTTGATCATCCTTTTGTTACCGGAGTTTCTTCATGTAGGCACTACACGTTGGTTCATAAAGGATTTAATTCCTTCTCCAAGTTTTCATTGAGACTCTATTAAGGAGCTCAATCATTCTTCTTCTTGCAATCTGGAGTGCAATTCTTTCTTCCGTATCATTGGAGGTGGTATTATGTCATTCTTGATAATTTGAGTTCATGTTTCATGATTCACATGTTGTTAAGAATGAGGTATTTTAAATCCATCAACCTCTTCGTTGGAGTTATCTTGTGTCATGTTTCACCTAAAGCCTTCCCTAAGGATTTTTGCTATCTATGGTGCTGATAAATGACCAAAGTTCTTCAATTATCCTCCCGGTGAATAAGTTTCTCGTCTCCTTGTTCATATCAATCCAATCTTTTGTTTCCGTTAGTGGCAGAATTTCTCCTCAGCTTTGAGATGTTCTCTATAAGCCCACAACAAGATTACTCTTTTCGTTGTCGGTTTTCCAACAATTCCGTTCGACCCTTCTCTTAAAGATGCTTTTCAAGCTCATTTGTGGTAGAAGATGTCATTTTCTTCTCAACTCTTTCCTTTCCAATGATCCAACTTATATTCTTTTGTTCCGGAAGAATTGTGATGTTGCTCTTTTAAACCCATCTTCCGTTTTGTCAAGATCATGATCTTTTCATGCTTATCCATTTAACCGGAGTGTTGTGCCTTAGCTCAAGTTCTTTTCATCTTATCAAGTTTCATTTCACTTTTCTACCGGATTGTTGGCGAATCGGTTCTTTCTTATTCCTCTTTCTTAACGGCGTGCCTTCAACTTCATTCATTGCCGTTGCTTTATTTTTTTCAATTTGCTCAACCTCGCAAGGATCTTTGGTTTCACTCGTTTGTCAAAGAAGCAACTTAGTTTTACCTCTTCTCTTTCTCTTCCATGTTTTCCCTCTGGTGCCATTCTAGATCTCGGGACGAGATCCTCTCATGGTGGTGGAGTGTTGTAACGCCCCGAGACCGATGTGCTAGGTGTCTTCCAGTAATTTTCTGTTGTTTCCATGTCTTTGCCTGCGTGTCATGCATTTCATATCATGGCATCATGTGCATCACATTTGCATATGTGTTCGTCTCATGCATCTGAGCATTTTCCCCGTTGTCCGTTTTGTAATCCGGCGCTCCTATGTCCTCCGGTGTCTCCTTTTGCCTCTTATCGTGTGCGGGTGTTAAACGTTTTCGGTTTGGTCCAAGACTTGCCAAGCGGGCTTGGTTTACTACCGGTAGACCGCCTGTCAAGTTTCATACCATTTGGACTTCGTTTGATACTCCAACGATTAACCGGGGAACCGTAAAGGCCTCATGTGTGTTGCGGCCCAACACCCTTCCAAAGTGGCCCAAAACCCATCTAAACCCTTCCATCATCTCGATCGTTCGATCCCGATCGCGTGGCCGAAATCCGCAACTCATTTGGACTCTCCTAGCTCCCTCTACATATAAATATGTGCCCCTCTCTGAAATTCGCGGTCTAACCCTAGCCTTCCTCTTCCTCGCACCGCCGGACATGTCCGCCCGGCGACCGGACGTGTCCTCCCTCGCCCTTAGCCAATCAGGATCCACCACCTGTCCACCGCCGCCGTTCCCGCGCCGCCGGTCCCCGGAGCCCATCAGGGGCCCGCGCGCGCCCGCGCTCCGCCGCCCGCCGTGTGCCGTCGTCGTCCTGGCCGTCCGGCCGCCGCCACCGCACCACGCACCATCGACTAGCCATGTATTCTGCTCCGGGCGAGCTTACTAATAGAGGGGTCCGAAGGGTTTGGGTTGGTAGCTTAAACTTATCCACAAATCCCCTTGATATGTATGAATGCGATGCACCAGTATCGAAAAGAACAAGAGCGATAAATGACTTAACCAAAAACTTACCTATTACCGCGTCCGACTGCTCTTCAACCTCCTCCACGTTAACGTGGTTCACTTGTCCTTTGTTGAGTGGATTAGGCTTCTTCCCAGCGCTCCCATTTCTGTTTGCATTCTTTCCTCAGGGCACTCCGTGGCGTGGTGTCCAGTCTTCCCACACTTGAAGCAAGTAATGTGACTTAGATCTCTTTTGGTGGGTGTGGCTGGATTGGGGCGGTTCTGATTATTGATGGTTCCATTCCCATTCACATTCTTAGAACCATTGTGATTATGAGATCCTCCTCCAGTGTGGTTGTGACCTCCATGGTTATGAACAAGTCCTCCTGAGTTCGGGGTTAGGCGAGGCCTCTGCTGAGCTCCCGAGTTATACTTCCCTTGTCCATACTTTCTCTTGCAGCTCTCAATTTGCTGCTGCTTCCCTTCAATCATAAGAGCCTTATCTACCAACTCCTGGTAGTTTTTGAAGGTTGCTACCATCAACTGCATGCTCATCTCATCATTCAGACGTTCCATAAACTTCTCCTGCTTCGCGGCATCGGTGGCCACATCATCAGGGGCATAGCGAGATAACTTGCTAAACTCATCCACGTACTGTGCCACAGTATGGTTCCCTTGACGTAGGTTGCGAAACTCCCGCTTCTTCATCTGCATAGCTCCAGTTGAGACATGGGCCGTGCGGAAAGATTGCTGAAACTGGTCCCAAGTGACGTTGGCTATGGGGAAAGTGGTTGTGTAATTATCCCACCATGAGGCTGCAGGTCCATCCAATTGATGTGCGGCAAAACGCACCCTCTCATCATCCGTGCAACTTGCGGTGGTCAACTCCCTTCCAATACGGCATAGCCAATCATCAGCAACTATAGGCTCGGTGCTACTGGAAAACACCGGCGGCTGTAACCTTAGAAAACGGGCTAGGTTGTCCATTGGCGTGTTGTTGTTGTTGTTGTTGTTGTTGTTATTGTTGTTGTTGTTGTTGTTGTTATTGTTGTTGTTATTGTTGCCCTGGTTCTGAACTAGCAATTGCATCAAAGTATTCTACTGCTGGATCAACTGATTGAGCTCCGGCGGGAAAACAAAACCGGGGTCACGTCTCGGAGGCATCTGATGGGTTTAGATGGAAGAGATCAGAATAGAAAGGGGGTCTAATGAGAAAACACTACTCATATGCACATGAGATAAACACAAACATTTCACTCAAACAATCAAGCAAGGGCATACAAATGGTCTAGAACTACCGCAAAAGTGCTCATCTACTACTAATTACATGGGGGAATACTACTAATATTTGGTGGTCATCTAGAAATTTTCATCGGTGGAAGACTCCATGATGTTAGCTCCAGCTTCGTCTTCAAAGTTATCATCACTAGGTTCGGAATCGGTGTCGCCGATGATGATGTAGTCCTCGGGGCGTATCTCCTTGGGTTCTTCTTCTTCTTCTATTGGTGCTGGTCCTCCCATGAATATTCTGATTTTCGTTACTAAGTCGTCATTCTTCTCCAGTAGTGTCTTAATTTCCTCCTCATATCCATCACGTGTAAACTTGAGTTCTTCCTCCAGCTCGATGATTCTAGCCTTCGCCTTCTTCAAGTCCATCATGTCCGCGCAGATCTGGTTCTCCTGATGTCGAATGTGCTGGTTTAACTCCTGGATGAAAGCTGCAATGGATCTATCCTTCCTGGTGCTGATTACTTCCCATTGCTCCTCTCGGCACCCACATATTTGGTAGATAGTGTCCTTAAGCTCCCTGTTGTAGACCACTCCAATGCGTCCCATGGTAATGTGGGCGGCCATGCTCTTGCCTAGACTCTAGGTGGGTGCTTCAAAAGAAAACTCTATGGGTTTAGAAGTTGGCGAGAACGTCCTTCCTGGAACTTGTACGTGAACCATCCAGCGCTCCTCTTCTGGTAAAGTGGCGTTGTATGTTCCGGTGAAGCTTGGTATTCCAATGTTCAAGTACCTAGTGACTTCCTTCAAGTGGTGTCCAAAAGGTGTGTCTTCATCCGGTTGTGCAAACTTGTTCTTCATCTCCGCCATCCTAAAGAGTAGAAAATGGAGAGAAGTCCGAAATGAGAAGAGAAGTGTGACCTAGGGTTTATCTTAGTGGTCGTGTCCTACACTTAGCGTGTGCTCTGATACCATCTTGTAGCGACCGACCTTAGATGGTCAAGTCTCTGTGCTTCAGTGTCATCCCTGGATCGGTAATGCTGACACACACAGTACTCGAAGGATTTATAACAGAGTGGCAATCACACACTTATTACATCAAATGTCTCAAGAGAGAACTTAATACAATAACATGGCTTAAGGCTATCTAATATGATAATAGCAGAAGGCTTGGAAGATAAAGTGAGTCCATCAACTCCAACGGCATAACTGAGCTGCACGACAATGACCTAACTGAGCTGCACGGCAATGACCTAACGACCTTACTCCATCTCATTCATATTCTGGCTATGAAACCTCTACAGAGCTAGCCGCCGCCGCCACCGCTTGCCGCCGCCGCCCCGCGAGCCGCCGCCCCGCCACTGCCCCCACCTCGCCGGATCCCCCTCACCGGAGGTAGCCGCCGGACCCGCCGCCGGGTTTTTTTTAAACCGTTCCGTTTTTATAGAAAACCCTAGATCCGTTTTTTCGGATTCGTCGGTTTTTTTCGGTTCTTCTAGTTAGCGTATGTTTGTCCGTACGTTCATTTTAACGAACGGTTTTCGCCCGTTAGATCTGGCTAACGAACGCTCGTTTGTTAGTCTGTTCGTCAGATTTCTTTTATCTGATTTATTCCGTGATTTTTCTGATCGCGATTTCTGATCCGATCTTAGTTTCTATTTTTCTTTTCGCTTGTTAGTCGGAATTTAGGCGATTCAAGCGCCTAGAGTTTCATCTTGAAACCCTCTTTCCGTTTAACCTTCTGGTCAACCCCTCTTATTTGAGATTTACCCGTGCTTGTTTGCTTGTTGCTTATGTAAGTTATTGTTTGTTTGCGGTAGAACCCCCGGAGTGCGAAGCGTGCTACTACGAGTACCTAGGTTTCACAGACCGTCAGCAAGGCAAGTAACACTTTCATCATATCCCTTTTATCACCCAGTTTTTATGCATTGGTTCCAATCCTCAAACATTGCACGATTAGGATATCATTAACATGTGGGTTGGGAAGTAGTTGTTGAGGTAGAACCTATTACCCTGTTACATTCAAACCCTTGGGAGTTACTTTACGTGTTGCTTATATTACTATGCTATGCTATGCTCGTAGACGTGGTTTGGGTTTGTTAATGATATCCTAATCGTGCAATGTTTGAGGATTGGAACCAATGCATAAAAACTAGGTGATAAAAGGGATATGATCAAAGTGTTACTTGCCTTGCTGATGGTCTGTGAAACCTAGGGACTCGTAGTAGCACGCTTCGCACTTCGGGTGTTCTATCGCAAACAAAGAATAACTTACATAAGCAACAAGCAAAGAACCATGGGTAAATCTCAAATAAGAGGCGTTGACCAGAAGGTTCAACTTAAGAGCTCCGGTTCGCAAAAAGAATCAAATCAAACGGAGCAATGAAACTCAAACGGCGAAAAAAAGAAGCTTCGTTTACTAATCTGAACCTAGGTCAAATTTTACAGTAGCAAAAACTTATTTGAGTTGGTTAAATGGAAAGAGGGTTTCGAGACGAAACTCTAGGCGGTTGAATCGCCTGATTCCAACTAACGAGCGAAAAGAAAAACAGAGACTAAGAGCGGATCAAAAATCGCGATCAGAAAAATCGCGGAATAAATCCGATAAAAGAAAACTGATGAACAGACTAACGGACGAGCGTTCGTTAGCTGGATCTAATGGGCGAAAACGATTCGTTAAAACGAACGTACGGACGAACGTCCGTTAACTAGAAGAACCGGAAATAACCGGCGAATCCAAAAAAAACGGATCTAGGGTTTTCCAAAAAAACCGAATGGTTTAAAAAAACCGGCAGCGGGTCTGGCGGCTACCTCCCGCGAGGCGGGGGCAGCGGCGGTGCGGTGGCTCACGGGGCGGCGGCGGCAAGCGGCGGCGGCTGCGGCAGCGGGGCTGCGGCGGTGGCGGTGTGGTGTTGGGGCTCGGGGGCGGGCGTATATAAAGGGCGGGGCGGTGGCGCGACTTGGAGGAGGGGGCAAGGCGCGGCGGCAAGCGGAGTCTGACCCGGACTCTGGTCCGAGCGGCGGCGGTGGCGCAAGCGCAGGTGGCGGCGGCGGCGCGGAACTCTTTTTTTTTAAATAATTCCGCCGACAGAAATAAAATCCTAGAAAAATAAATAAAAATCTAAAAATGCCAAAACAAATTTTCACTGTCTAAATGAAATATTTAGAACTGGATGAACATTTTCTTGGCCCTAAAATGCAATTTTGAAAAACGTGCAATTTTTCTAATGCAAACAAAATTGCAATAAAATCCAAATAAAACAAATATTTGATTTTAATATTTTTCCTCCAATATTTCAGTTATGTTGGAGAAGTCATATTATCTCCTCTCATATATTTTAGTATGAAATATTTTCGGAGAGAAAATAATTAAAACCAAAATCATCGTTTCAAAATTAGATAAAATCAAATTTGAAAACCGGGAAAATCCCCAACTCTCTCCGAGGCTCCTTGAGTTACTTAGGATTTCGAGGATCGCTAGAAGAAATGCAACTAAAATATGATATGAATGGATGACTATGTATAACATTCCAAATTGAAAAATTTGGGATGTTACAATGGGTCAGGAATAGGTGAAACCTCTGGGCGACGTTTACGAACCGGCCTGTTTGGTAAACCGGACGAGGTAACCACCTGGCCACTATGCCAGGTTGTGCGGCGAGCTTCGTGTTACTGTTTCTTCAAAAGAAAATTTGGATCCAGATAAGCATGAGGGTGTGAAAATCTTACTTTCCGATTTGCTCGACGGGTCTTTTGTGTTGGCAGAGGGTCTGAACCGGAGGAAAGAATAATTACCTCTACATCATCAGCCCGGCTAGCCTCAGCGTCATCCTGATAATGGTCGTTGTCAATGAGGTGTATGAAAAAGGAACTAAGAGAATCAAGTTCTACCTCTGACTCTGGGTTATCAGGATCATCATCGATGTTCAGCTCGGCAGACTCGGCGGTTTTCTTCTCGGTAGACCTTTTTACGACCTTGGTCTTGGGGCAAGGTGTCTTGGCCGGTTTATCCTGCGGTTTCTTCTTCCAGAACGGATCATCACCCTGTCGAAGATTGACAAAAATTATAAGGAAATATAAATAAAAAGGGGAACGGATTAAAACAAGAGTTATGTTATTCTTACTATTGGCGGTTTATTGTAAACATAGAAAGGACTAAGCCCTATTTTACTACAGACAGCAACCAGTTCATCCAGTATTTTTTTGACAGCTCCAGTAATTTCAGCGTTAGTTAGCTGAATGTCAGTGTGTCGTTGAGTGTCTTTCAAATCCCCTATGTACTCACACATTAAACCGGGGCACACGCTTAAAGGTAAAATGACCCAAGATATCCAACTGCAAATAGAATTAATGCCTGTTAAACCATTAGCCACAAAGGCTCTGAGCTTTGAAAGCTGTGTTGAATATTTGGCCCGTTCTTTCGCAGTCAGCCTTTTGGAAAATGGATGTCTATTGGTAAGCCGGTGAGCACGATAACCCGACAGAGGATTCTCATCATCTGGAGATGTGTCTCGGCAATAGAACCAAGTCTGATTCCAGTCTTTGTGTGACTATGATGCTTGGCGTGAGGGAAGCTGACATCTTTCCTTTTCTGAATTGAAACTGCACCAAGTTCAGTATTGGGCCCATCTGTAAATTCAGTACGACGGTTTAAATAGAAGAAGTCTCTGAATAGTTCAACGGTCGGCTCTTCTTGCAGATAAGCCTCGCAAAACACTTGAAAAATACAAATATTGGACACAAAGCTAGGTTCGATATCTTGAGGGTGGAGTTGGAAGCTAGCAAGCACATCCCAGAATTTTTTTGATCTGGGAGGATTAAAACCGTGGCTCAGATGATAAACAAACACAACTACGTCGCCATCCTTGGGCGTAGGATGATTTTCTGGACAGAGGGCTCTCCAATTGATTGCACTCTGTTTGGGTAAAGCACCAGTTGCAACAAATCGGTTCAGATCTTCTTCCGTAATCTGAGACAGAACCCAGTTGGAAGCATAAAAAGACTTGGCCATTTCTTTGACAACCTGAAGAAGGTTGTGCTGGTTTAAGATTCATGGTTGACAAGCATAAGGCGTAGCAGGTTAAGAGATGGAAAGTGTTAAAGCATGTAAAATTGTTAAACTGGATATTGGTGTTGTCAGAAGTACAATGATGAGCGATTGGCGGTTTAAGAAGGGACTAATGGTACCTGGCGGGTTATCATTTTCTAAAGCTAAATCGCCTATTTTGATATTGAAGGTACAGATCTGAAATAACTAAGTGATGGAAAACAAGTTTCACAAGTTGGCACAATAATTTGGGATCTACCACGGGTCAAAAATGAAACTTTATTCAGAGCTAAATATGGATACGAAAGCAGTTGATAAAGGTTCAGATTGGAGTTTCTGCTTAAACAAGATGCATTGATGAAAAAAGGACTATGGCCATCGTCGTACAGGTTGAATACTGAGGTTTCAATCAAAAATCATTGCACAGTGACGAATGCTGATGAACACCGATGAACGTTCAAAACTTAAAGACAGATCTACGGGTGAAGAAAGGGAAGCTTACTGATGTTGAGGAAATAGCGGAGAGTTGCTGCGATTCTCTGGTGTGTTCAGGGTGATGTAGCAAGCAAGGTCGAAGCAGCAACGAAGTCCGATGGCGGCGGCGGAGTTTGAAGCACTGGGGCGATGAGAGGAAGACGATGAGATGAGGATGCACGAGGGAAAAAGTGAAAATGACCATCGGCCCTATTTATAAGGTCAATGGATAAGTGGCAGGCGCAGGAATCGAGGAGGCCGAAAAACGGATCTGTAGATATGCAGATGCCTCAATTTTTGGAGATTCATTAAAGGAGATACATTAAAAGATTTGGGTCATGTAAAGAGTTAATGGAAGATGATGTCACGGCGGATTTTCATGATATTGAAGATGACGTCACGGCGAGTTACAAGGCTTTTATGAAGACGTTGAAGAAGGAATTTTCTTAAGTGCTGAAGATTGACATGAACGAGTTCAAATCAATCTGGGGCCTAATGTTGGGGATGTAACTATTGAGTATAAACCACCCAGGAGGGGCCGGATTATACTCATAGTAAGTTGTTCCTATCAAAGCCCACGAGGACAAGGAGTACGGCGCTTTACGAAGGAGAGTTAACAAGAAGACCCAAGGCCCAAAGGCGGATTATGGCATGTAGATGTAAACCGCCATAAGATGTATAACTTGTGTTGTAAGATAGGAAAGGAAGAAACCGAGCCGTACATGTCTATGAGCCGGCCGGGATTCTGTAAACTGGCGGGCGTCAACCTAGCATATAAAGGGACGACCTGATGACGGCTTAGTGACAAGAAACAAGAGATCGAGAGCCGGGTCAAGCGTATTCGCCCCCCCCCCGTTCATCGAAACCCTAGCAATACCAACTACAAACTGGACTAGGCTTTTGCCTTCATCGTAAGGGGCCGAACCAGTATAAACTCCTGTGTCGTTTGTCCTGTTTAAGCCCTTTAAGCTAACCTCAATGTGATGGCTCCACGACTAAGTCCTCACACTAGGACATCTGCCGTGACGTTTCCGCGACACTGCCACCGACAAAGCACGCGTCATCAGAAGCATTGCCATAGTAACGAGAAGCCGACAAGACCCGCAAGCAGCGAGCGCGACCTATCGTCGAAGTACGAGACAGCCAGCGGGACACACCAGGCGGTGGGCCCCAGCGGTCCGCGGTGAAGCCAGCATCTACAGACACTGACAGCCAGGTCCTACACCCGATCGGATTACCATTGTGCCCTTGGGGGGTAGGCCTATATAAACCCAGGGCACCCATGCAAAGGGTTCAGCCTCACAGAAACTTAGCACACCCACACACACATATAGAGGGAGTAAGCTAGCGCTAGCCTTGCTCTTCTTCCCCCTCTAGAGAAACAACTCAAGGAGCAAGCTTGTAGCCATGACTACAAAAAAAGACACATCTGTGACATTTTGGGCCAAACGAAATTTTGTTCTGTCATACATATGACACTTCTATGACGATAATTGTGACAAAACCCAGTATCATCATAGATGTGGTGGGCTCCTACTTCTATGACAAAAAATCATGACAGAAAATGGGCTTTTCGTCTTGGACGGGACGGAGACGGAGCTGCATGACATTCTTTGGGTCGTCCATGACGGAAAAAACCGTGGTAGAAGCGAGGGGGAGGAAAATTTCGGGGAGTTCCCGGTTACGGTGGGAGGTCGGGGGCCGAGCGATGCGCGTCTCTCATACACGTACGCACGTGTGTGCGAGGCGTTGGCTCTAAATGAACCCGAGCGAGGCGTTGGGCTCTAACTGAACCCGAGCGATTGCACTGCAGGCTACGCGTTACTGAACCCGAGCGACCGATCGATGGCTGTTAACTAAACCCGATCGAGCGATTCCTTCGCTACTGCTGCTAACTGAAGCCGATCGATGGGATGAGTAGTGAGTGTTGCGGGGGGGTTTGGATGAACAGTGAGCGGTGGCATTGCCTCTGGATGAACAGGAACCCGTGGTGTGGTGGAGGGCTGGATAAATAGTAGATGGTGGAGGGGTGCCCGTGGAGGGGTGGAAGAACAGGACCCCGTGGTGTGGAGGGCTGGATGAACAGTAGACGGTGGAGGGGTGGTTGAATAGGACCCCATGGTGTGGAGGGCTGGATGAACAGTAGACGGTGGAGGGGTGCCCGTGGAGGGGTGGTTGAATAGGACCCCGTGGTGTGGAGGGTTGGATGAACAGTAGACGGTGGAGGGGTGGTTGAACAGTAGTTGGTAGAGTAGCGCGCGGTGGAGGCTGGATGAACAGGAGCCCGTGGAGGCTGGATGAACAGGAGCCCGTGGGGGCTGGAGGAGGTCGATGGTGGAGATGAACAGTATCCCGTGGAGTCCCGTTTTGTGGTACGCCACACCCCTCCCGATGAACAGGACCCCCGTTTCGACCGTAGCGCTCCAACACAAGTCCGTTTCCTCCGTTTTGCAGTACGCCACACCCCTCCCGATCAACAGGACACACGTTTTGACCATAGGAGTTCCGTTTCCTCCGTTTTGCGGTACGCTAGACCCCTCCCAATGAACTGGATCCCGTTTTGAACGTGGCGGTCGAACGCAAGGCCGTTTCCTCCGTTCTGCGGTACGCCAGGCCTCGTTTCCATCGCCTGTTCCGTCCAAGCCCTCCCGATGAACACGACGCCTTCCGTTGCCTCCCCATGAACACGACGCATTCTGTTTCCTCCCCATGAACACGATGATGATGTTGTTTCTCTGTTCTGACCCAGCCATGTACACGATCCCTCACCGTACGTATGCACTAGTAGGAGTTCGAGACCCCGCCCGTATGAACACATACGTGGCCGTATTTTCTTTCTTGCACCTTGGCCGCTGTACGTACGTGTACATGCTACGTGCGCGCCTCTACTACGACACGTGCGCGCCTCTACATCGACCAGTATATATGTACGTACAAGTTTGCGACCAGAATGACAATGCTACGTACGCTTCGACCAGGTGGGTCCCGACTGTCAGGCACTTCCTTGCATGCGAAGATGTAGCTGGTGGGTCCCAGCAGTCAGGGGCAAACGTTTTTTTTCACGAAATATGGTGGCCCGTCCGGTGGGTCCCTGCGGTCAGGTGGAGGAATAATTATTTTGCGCGTAATAAGGAGGCACTTCCTTGCTGCGGCCGTGGACCCAGCTGTCAGCGTCTCCACGCACAGTACTCTTCCGATGGAAGTCGGTCGTTGACCACATTGACCACGCCGTGCCGAGAGCACCATGGCGGTGGACGACGGCGAGGCCTAGGAAGGAGACGACGCGGAGCCGGGGAAGACGTGGCAGTGGAAGCCCGCACGGAGAGGAGTACGAGGGTTCACTGGTTCGGCTGCGGTGTGAGGCTGCCGTCGCCGCAGGGCCTGGCCAGCGGTAGGAATAGTAGGGGGCGGTGAGGCCTCCGCGGCAGCACAGCCGGCCATGGGAGGCAGGAGCATGTAGCACGACCGGCGCTGTTTTGGGCGGGTGGAGCCAGAAGACCAGAGGTTGAAGAAGCACTACGGCCGTTGGATGGACATCGTACGGTCACTGGAGCTAGAATCGTTCATATTGACTAAGTTGACAAAGCCCTTCGTCCCCGTCAACTTAGTAGGCCCACAAGTCAGCCTCCCACCAAGGTGGGTCCCAGCTAGCCGGGGGAGTATTCATTTTTTTATGCGTAATAAGGAGGCACTTCCGGTGGGTCCGAGATGAAACAGCGGGGGGAACGTTTTTTTCGCGAAATACGGTGGCCCATCCGGTGGATCCCAGCAGTCAGGGTGAAACAATTTTTTTCGCAAAATACTGGTGGCCCATCCGGTGGGTCCCCGCTGTCAGGTGGAGGAATAATTATTTTGCGCGTAATAAGGAGGCCCTTCCTTGCGGCAGCCGTGGACCCAGCTGTCAGCCTCTCCACGTACAGTACTCTTCCAGTGGAAGTCAGTCGTTGACCACATTGACCACGCCGCGCCGAGAGCACCACGGCGGTGGACGGCGGCGAGGCATAGGAAGGGGACGACGCGGAGCTGGGGAAGACGCAGCAGTGGATGCCCACGCGGAGAGGAGTACTAGCGTTCACCGGTTCGGCTGTGGTGTGAGGCTGTCGTCGCCGCAGAATAACAGGGGGTGTGGGTGAGTAGAGGGATGCCCTGGCCAGCGGTGGGAGTAGTAGGGGGCGCTGAGGCCTGCGCGGCAGCACAATTGGCCACGGGAGGCGGGTATAGGCGGTCCCGCCGGCGCTGCTTTGGCGGCTGGAGCAAGAAGATTAGATATTGAAGAAACACGACGGCCGTTGGATTGACATCCAATGGTTACGTCTGCTAGAATCATTTGTTGACGTATATAATAACTAAAAAAATCTTGCATACGTGTCAACTAAACAGGCCCACAAGTCAGACCACTCCCTCTTTTTTTAATAATTTATATATAGCTCATGGCAACTTCTTATGCAATTTATTGCAGTCATTTTTTTGGTTGGCCAGGGCCAATTTCGCATATTTCTGTGGGTTCCAAACTATTTTTAATACAAAAATGTCCAGCCAGATTTAAAGTACTTTGAAGATATATTTAAATTAGGTTAATGCCCAGTGAAATAGGAATATGAAAATGTAATAAAATTCAGAAATTATAAAGTAATTGCCAATTTGTCATTTGTCTTTATATTTACAACCCATTTCATATTACTTTCAAGTTTTGCAGGCGTCTTGAAAGAGTTGCAGCCCATTAGGGCGTAGAAAAATAAGTAGGCCTGGATTGGGTATTCTTTAGAAAAAATAAACTGGGCTCATTTTCACTAAGAAAAAATAGCTGGGCTGGTCACATGGTGAACATAAAATATAAGCCTGGGCTAGATGGGCCACAGCACAGTTCAAACACTGCACCGTCTCAACAATACCACACAAAAAAACTGCTCGAGTAGCTACGTCCCAAGTGTCAGCCTATCTTGTGATGTTCTCTTGTCTATTGACTATATACGCTCCCAATGTCGTGGGTCCCAGATGTCAGGAAAACACTAGGAGGAAGCATTTTATTTTTCCATACGCTGATGTGGTGGGCCCCTACTGTCATCCTCTCCACGTACTTCTGCCAATTCCTGTTGTATGTTGACCATGTTGACAACGCGAGAGCACCAAAGCGCGCGGAGGACGTCGGCGTTAACGATTTAGGAGACGGTGGGGCGGCGATGCGTGCGCTGACGCGCAGCCAGCCGTGGGAGGCAGAAGCAGGCGGCCCCGCCGGCGCTGGTTTGGTTTTGGCGGCTGGAGGAAGACAGGATGGAAGAAACACGACAGACTGTAGTACTTAACAACCTTAACTGAAACCAGCAGGGGAACTTAACAACCAAAGCTGAAAGTAGTAAGAGTACTTATACAGGCTCAACCGTACAAAGAACGCCTCGAATAGTGCTACTTCGCCTACAGTTAACCAATGGTGAGGCCGCCAAGCCCCAGGACAAGGCCCAAGTGCCACCCTGCGCATCCACAACCTTCTGAAAGCGGCTTCATCTCGCAACATGGTCAATAAACAGGATATTCGCGCCATGGAAAAGCATGAACATAATCTTCTGTCCTATTCTCCAAGATGGACGGGCCTTCATTATTTGAGACCACCCATGAATAAGTATCTTTTCACCTCCAAGGGGAATTGAGTAGGTCGACATAAACATCATGTTGTGACCAAGCGCAATTCTGACCCGACCATGGTCAGGCATTTGTATAGGAACAATAGAACTCGGCAGTTCTTGTTTCAAGAAGATCACAGCTGTAAAACTGTGTATAAGCAATAGTTTATGAACAACATATATAACAGAAAATAGCTCATACCATAAGTTTCTCGACACAGTTGGACCTGTTCAACGAGTGCAACAGTGGCACACATATCCCACATGGCCTTCCACCATTGAAACGCCCCACAAGGACCTCAGGATGATCAATAAAGTGTAGGAACTTGCGGATGCCGATCCAGTCAACTTCAGTCCCATTAGTAACAACCGAGTTATTACAGAGTAACAAACGAGCAGACTGCTTTACTCTAAAAAACCTACACGTGCCACCAGTTATAAGAAAATATTAGTTAGAAGTAGCATCTTCGTGAGAGATTCGTTGCTACTTCTAAAGTTAAATTGTGATTAGTTAGACAAAATAGGTGGATTAAGAAGTAATCGAGGCAACAAGCAAGAACCAGATACAAAACCAACATGGACGAACAATTGGAACAACGTCGGGGTGGAAGATCGCAGTGAAGATGAGACCAGGTTCTGCTATTTCCATCAACATTTGTGCACCAACTTTCAGTACGTAACACTTGAGAAAGTTTATCCAAGTTCGGCCATAAAAAAGCAGCAATCTTCTTGGTTCATGAACCCAACTCGGAACCTATATCCATGGCTTGTCTTCACTGTGACCATTAAACTAGTGTATTCAGTTATGGCAAGGCCGAGCATCTTGAGTACATGTGTTCTGGCAGAGCAAATAATACACTGTAGGAAAAGTAATATGAGAACACAACATGTTAAAAAAAACCACCCTCCCGGATAGAAAAGAGGATTCTACGAACATACTATGCGTGTTTCAAAATGCTGTGCTAGGATGAGAAGGAACAAGTGTGGCGTCTCACCGAGGGCGCAGAAACCTGTAGGATACTCGCACTTTGGGCACTGCAAATGAAACAAACTAGATTCAGTAGGAAGAAAAATGCATCAACGGCGGCGGCTGCCATTCTAGGATTACCTGCAACCAAGGGACTTGGGTTTATCGGGGATGGATGAAGAATTCGTACCTGGTTCTCCATGAGAAAACCCTATACAATCGTCGAGAGGGGGTTTTCTCTGAACAAGCAAACGAGGGAGAAAGGGATTCATGCCCAGTGAAATACTGCCGCTTCGTCCGTCCAGCTTACTGCTAAAGCTGGAAAGGGGGGTTGTGATTTGACGGCTCATTGGGCATTACTGCGGCGCTACGACCGGGGTGTGTCTACCATGAAGTTGTGCACTGTAATTTGTGCATATGGCACATGGACCCCGTTGCCGGTTGCCCCACATATCAGCAAAAGGAAGTAGAAAGACAGGAGTAACTAGTTATACATAAATATATTTTTTGACAGAGAGATACTCCGATCCCTCTATAAAGAAATATACAAATCTTTTATATCGCAGGCTCACCTTGCCGAGAAAAATACTCCCTCTGCAACGCACTAGCATTATGGGGGTTCAACTAAGAATATACTACTCAGATGTCATAGGTATACAAACAATTTCGGGGGTTCTTGTCAGCCAAAGATGGCGTCCACAGGGCAAACAAGTAGCAGCTTTTGCAAGCACATGCTCTTCAACATTACACTCACGTTTTTCATGTATGATCTCCATGGTTTGGAACATATTCTTCTTCATCTTGATCTCGTCCATAATAACTTTGCTGGGCCCCAAGTATGCCTCTCCGATATGCTTGACTGTTGCTGAACAATCGGTGCTAATCTGAACTTGTTGCAGGTTTAAGTCAAGAGCTAGAGATAGCCCCTCGCAACATGCCATTGCCTCTAGAATCTCTGGATCAGTAACACTTTCGCACACCAGTGCCGATGCTCCAAGGAAGAAGCATGCATCATCCCGGCTCACAACTGCCAGGGCTCCCCTTTCACCATTGCGAGATAACGCAGCATCCACATTCATCTTCGCCCAACCCACAGCAGGAGGAGGACGCCACTTCTGCACTGAGCTAGTGCTTCTCGAAACCAGGTTCTAGACTTTGGGCTGCAGGATGACCCTGCATGTTTGGGGGCCCATGTGTTCTACCTCAGCGCTTTTCATATTGCAAGCGATCGGTACGGTGCTGGTTTTAGATGCTGTCGCAAGGCGAATATACAAAATTGAATAAAGCACGGCAACTGTAGGAATGAAATCGAACGGCAGTTCCTAACCAGTAATCAAAGTTGCAATTCTATCAACGATATACCATGTGATAAATAATACTATCATACTACTTATACACATAGGACACTTGTTTCACCATGCCAGATTATTACATCAAAATCTCTCGGAGGATAGATCAGTTAGGCAGTTGCGTGCTACTACTGAAGAATTTCAAAGTTGATTTGGATGAGCTCTCCTTGCCGAGAAAGTTTGATTTTGACATCATCCCCTACCGCAAGATATGATTTAGATTTGAACCTTGACCATCCTTTAGCATCAATCATCATGCGACCATCCTTTGTACTTACGATACATTGAGCAGGTTCATTCACACCAAGGCTGCGCATGGTAAGAGAAACTTGGCCGCGATCGCACGGATTGTTGAACGACTCCCTCGTTGCACTAGGAATTCTCTGTTTGCCAACAAGAAGACATACCCAAACAGTTAGATCAACACAGTGAATCATGTGAAACAACATGGAAAGAAAAAAGAACGAAGCACTTGGGCGACCAATGCTTACCAAGAAGGTGGACATGTCAGTTTTTGTAAGGACTTTGGTATATGAAGTGCGAACTTGTGATGCCCGGATAATTAATCTACAACAATCCCAAGTTAATGATGCCATATCATCATTTTCACTATTGCTAAATCCCCCTTTGATTCAATCTGGTTCAATTTCAAATTAAAGTCAAAATTCAAATTTCTCAAACATGCAAAATAAAATGTTCAAAGTGTGGCAAATAATCTCTGGATATTTGTCATGTTGGAACCAACCTCTTCTGGATTCCCAAAGCGCCCCTGGAAAATTATATAATGGTCCAACTACAACAAACGTAATCTTTTCAAAATAAAAAAATATTTATGAGTTTCCAAATAACTCAAAACTTTATGTTTCGCTCCAAGATATTGTGCTTGAATTTTGTGCCAAATTTCAAGCTGAAGTAAATTCATTTACTATAGCAAGTAGAAATCAGTGGTAGAAATGTAAAGAAACGATAAAAGAGAGAGGAAGTAGATGACCTAATCTACTGGCACCGTGGCCCATTTAGCAAAAATCGGCCCAACTAGCACCACACGCCCTACTCTTCTCGCTACAGGAGGCTGGGATGGCCGTGGCGGCCATCCGACCCCTCCCGGCTCCTACTCGACCTACAAGTCCTCCCCGAACCCCCCTTGTAGGAACCCCAGCGCCCTAAGTGCATTCCCCCTTTTCCCCTTGCTAGATCCGCCCACTCCCGATAGCCTCCGCCACTCACCTTCGTTGATCCCGCGCTCTCCGACGACCCGAGCCCCGACGAGATGTCACTGAGCTTCGCCGCCCTTCATTACGTCGCCTGAGCCGAGCCACTGGAGATGACGGGCTCCGCATCGAGCGTATCGAGCTCATCTCCGTCTTCTGCGTCGCCGGTGACCGCCGCCGTCTTCGTCATCCCCTGCTGCTACAAAGCTGTCGAGGGCCTTTCTTGGCCGCTCGGTGAGCTCCTCTCTCCCTCCATTCCTTCTTCCCGTGGCTGCATTCGTCCCTAGCTAGTTCGCCGCCATTGTCGTGCCTCTGCTTCCCCCGGCGTGCTTGAAGCCATGTTGTTGCTCTGCGTCGAGCTCAGATGAGCTCGGGATCGTGCTCATCACGTCCGTGCGGGCCCGTTGCACCCCTCCCTCGCACTCTGTCGAGCCCCATAGCGCTCAGTTCCAGCCATCGGAGCATCTCGCACCACCGCCATTCGACACGACGTCGTCCGGCCGTTCGAACGCACCCTCCCCGCGCCCTCACGCGCATGTGCCCGGGCTTATCCGTGGCCCGGCCCTACCGCCACGACCGCGCCCTGCTGCTATTACCGCTTGCCACTGCTGCTTGCGTCTCCGCCACTTGCTTGTACTGCCGCTGCTACTTTGCATACCGCTGTTGTGGCCTGATGCTGCCACTGCCGCTTGCCGTCGCCCACCGCGGAGCCACTTCCGCAGCCGCCCCATGCTCGCGCACCGCGTGCCCGCACTACCGCGCTCGGCGCTGCTCCCCTCGCCTGCCGTTGCGGCTGCCCCGCCTATGCACGCCTACAACGCCCGAGCCATGCCACTGCCCAATGCTTCTCTATTGTACTACTAGTATCTACTGTAGCTGCTACTAGTTAGCTTTTGGTTTTCTATGTTGACTAAGCCCCTAAACAGCCCCTAATCAGTGATTAAACAGTTTTTAATATGTTTAAAAATAATATGAGTAGGTAGTACACTTGACAAGGCTCAAATGTTTCCATGGTTTAAATCCTACAAAAATTCACAAAATGCTATCTTCTTTTAACCCAAGCATTGTGAGTTCTGCGTGTGAGTGTTCTGTGTGTGTGCGTGAGTGCGTGTGGTGTGGTGTGTGTGGCCGGCCGTGCTAGTTAGTTTAGTTAGTACTGTAGTAGTTAATTAGTCTAATAGTAGATGGCATGCGGGACCAACTGTTTATATTAAAATGCTAAACTAGATTTAGAATAGATAAGTCCATGACAAGTAGGCCACTATTCACTTTGACTAGTCAATGCTGACTTGGCTGTTGACTAAGTCAACTGGGCCCTGGCCCCACATGGCAGCTTCTCTGTACCTCTGGCTGGGTACACTTTTGGGTACCCATAGCCTTTTTTCTTTCTTTTAGTTTCGAATTAGTAATAAATCCAGGAATTTCATAAAAACTTTAAATCTTTGAAAATTCATAGAAAATAAACCGTAACTCGGATGAAAATATCTTCTACATGAAAGTTGCTCAGAAAAATCCAACAAATCCGAATACGTTACCTCTTTTCCTGTCAGATGCCTCTAACTATCTGAACATAGAACTTTCCCCCTCTGGTCGTCTGTCTGACACAAGTCCGGAATTGGGAATACCTTCCCGGTTGAATTCCCCCTTCAATTGTTTCGTGCAGCACTACTTTAGAACACTCCTAGCGCTGCCATGTTATGCTTTGTGATGCTTTGTTTGCTTTATATTTATTGTTTCTTCCCCCTCTTCTCTCTGGTAGACCCCGAGACCGATGCTCCCCCTGTGATCGACTACGTAGACGATGACCCCTCCTTGCCAGAGCAACCAGGCAAGCAAACCCCCCTTGAGCATTCAGATATCGCCCATTTCTTTCCCTCTCATGCTTGCATTAGAACTGCTACTCTTTTCTGTATGATCCTACTATGATGCATAGCCTGTTGTTGTTACCTGCTTTCATACCTTACCTGCTTATCCTAAACTGCTTAGTATAGGATGGTCAGTGATCCATCAGTGACCCCCACCTTGTCCCAGTTGCCCCGCTTTATGTTCGATGACTCGATCAACGTGATCGACGCCCAGGCCCCGACACCACACATCACCCCCCCCCCCTTAGTTGTACGACTCTGCAGAGTTACCATCAAGTGTCGAGGGTGGAACCTCTTACATAACTCCTGATGAGATCTCCGTAGTGTAGCTTTACGGTCGAGGTCATCGAGGGTGATTTCCTCCTTAACCACTTCTGTTACGGCTCTTTCGTGCAACCCTTCAAACGTGAACCTCGAGGGTGGATCCTCTTTTGTTCACCTTGATGACAACATCGAGTGGAATTCACCAGGTGTGATTCCTCGGGTTTTCCCCTTGGTGTTAGACACACAATTACTATGGTTACTATGACTTTGCACTGAACCATGTGACTAAAGATGGGTTGACCCTGAGTGGTACCCGTGCGAGCTTAATTGCGAGTGATGTGGAGTCGGTTTGACCTGGAAGGTGCCCGCGAGATACTTATGAGGCGTGGCTGGGCATTTTTAGCCCTTGCCACAAGTACTCGAGACGGGGCGACGAGGTCACATCAATCGTGAGTCTCTGCTCGTTACCGCGCGTTCCTAATCCACTACGATTTGGATATTTGATCCAAGGGGCCTTTGTCCTGATAGCACTAACCATCACGTGGGCATAGTATGGGCGTTCTGCGTCGTATACATCAGCCCAAGCTTAAATGATGTCAATGACTAAGCGGCGCGCGCTGGGTTGGACTAGAAAGAACCTACCTTGTTGAAGGAGGTAGCTAGGTCTGCTCACCGGCCGCGTTCGCAACGTGCAGGAGTTCCCGGGGAGATGGCCCATGACCCCTCGGGGCATAGGTTTAGTCCGGCGTGCTGGCCTCTCTTTTAAGCCTAGGTCAGGTTGCGGTGTATTGTTTGGCCGAGGCCGGGCATGACCCAGGAAAGTGTGTCAGGCCGGAGTTAATCAAGCGTGGTGGGTAAGTTGGTGCACCCCTGTAGGGAAGAAAACATCTATCGATAGCCTGTCCTACGGTAACTGACACTTGGAGTTGTATCCCGATCGATACAACTAGAACTGGATACTTGTGATGAGAACTGGATGGTGATGAGAATTGGAATGTGTTGACACTTGGATAGTATGGATCTGGGATTGCTTTCTCGCAGGGAGTCGAGAAAGGATCTCTGGCCGAGGTTGATAACACTTCTACTACTTTACTTTATGCTATTGTACTCCCTCCTGTTGCTGCAAGATGGTGGTTTCCAGAAGATGCTAGTCTTCGATAGGCTAGGCTTTCCCCTTCCCTTCTGGCATTCTGCAGTTTAGTCCACAGATACAACCCATTCCTTTGATACAGATGCATACTTAGTTTTGATCTGATGTAAGTCTTGCGAGTACTTTGGATGAGTACTCACGGCTACTTTGATACCTCTTTTCCCCCATACCCGATTGTTGCGACTAGATGACGGATCCCAGGAGCCAGACGACACCACTGAAGACTACGGCTACCCCAAGGCGGCCTACTACTACATGACGGCCGCTGACGACTTGGAGTAGTTAGGAGGCTCCCAGGCAGTAGGCCTTGCCTTTTCGATCATTGTTGCTTTTGTGCTAGCCTTCTTAAGGCAAACTTGTTTAACTTATGTCTGTACTCAGATATTGTTGCCTCTGCTGACTCTTGTGTATTCGAGCTTATGTATTCGAGCCCTCGAGGCCCCTGGCTTGTAATATAAAGCTTGTATTTTTTTATTTTGTGTCTAGAGTTGTGTTGTGATATCTTCCCGTGAGTCATTGATCTTGATCGTACACATTTGCGTGTATGATTAGTGTACGATTGAAGCGAGGGCGTCACAAGTTCATATCAGAGCCGACTGCCTGTAGGAACCCCCCCTTTCCAACTCCTTGGCCGAAGTCAAGTCTAGTCATTACAAAAACTTTTACTAACTTGGTTGTGTTTCTTACGGACCCACGTTGCCAATTGGATGGTATTAGGATCTTTTACTCCTCGTCTATACTCTGGGACTCTGATCTCTCTTCCTTTCGGGTTAAATTTTTACTAACTTGACATTAGGTTCTCGTAACCACTTCATCCCGGAGAGCCCCTTCACCACAGATGACCGACTGTTTCATCAGGAGACTCTGAAGGTACTCCTCGATGAGTCCCGAGACCCTGTGCCCACTTCTTTGCAGCTTCCTACCACCGATATATCCTTATGGATAACTATATACACTTGTCATTCATACAATCATTCCTTGTTGCTCTTGTTATTACAAGATGCCCTGAACTGCTCTCCTTTGTTGCGAGAATCCTTTGAGCTTACTGCCTTGCAGTTCCTTGTCATCTGAATATCCCTACGGATAACCTTGTGCACCTATCGAGTATCCGCTCATCCTCAGTTGACTCATGTACTTCACAAAAGTCTTCGTAATACCATTCGTTCTTGTGAAAATCCTCAACAACCTATTGTTCTTGATTTTCTTGCTTGCTTGCATTATGGTCAATACCATAAGTCTAGTACTCTCATGGTCAGCCTTTGTCATTATCATTTTGAGTCCGTTGATACAATATGTTGCAAATGCTTGCAATCCTCAGTCAGATCCTAGAATTCATCCTTCCGGCTCAGACGTCATTTTAACATGTGCTGAATCTCGATCAATCTAATTGCCATCGATTGTACCCCTAAGGCTATTCTACCTATCCATCCCTAATCACAGCATTGCTTCTGATCCCTTGTCTTGGAATTCATAATTCCTTTGCAATTGAGCTTTGAGTTAGTCAGTTGTTTCTATAATATGATCTCCTTGCATTCTTTCTTCCTCTGGTTGAATATTGATGCTCACATCAGATCCTTGTGGACCACCAGACCCCTTTTTCGGATTTTTATCCAACAACATCCTTCATATTCAATAAGCCCGTGAGCCTTTCCTCGGATACGTAATGCTTTTGGTTAATTGTATCCTTCGCTTTCACAAGCATGCTCTACTATCGAGCTTGTGTTATTATTCTTGAAATTTATGATATATGTTCCTAAGATGCCCCGATGGGATGAACCTATGCCTTCCCCTAATCTGTGTGAACTCGAAAGTTATGCGGATTATACTCTACTGGCTTTTCGTCAGATAAATTTTCAATACTACAACTTCATCAAGAGCGAGAAGTAAATTGAAAAGTTATGCATTGTAGAAGTGGGACTCGACCCTGAACCTTTGTGTTCATGCCCACGGACACGGTGTGGAACTTATCATGAAAGCTTCTTGCAAGGATATTTAATCATTTGAATAATTCTTCCGGTATCGTAAATTGGATCCCTTGCAGTTATGGTCTCGACCATATTTCCTCCTTGATCTCATTCACTGGGTAAGTTAAAATTACTTATCCTCTGCAAATCATTTCCCCTGTCCAACCTCTACTCCGATTTACCTTCTGGCATTACACCTAGTACTTGTTCTAGGTAGCTTTATACCACATCACATCATTACTAGCCTGATCGGCTATATTTTTATCATGAAAACTTTTTAACTGTGCTACCTGGTCCTTATGCCTGGAGCAACTTCCGACGCTGAGCTAAGCTTACGTCGATCTTCCTCATCTTAACATTTCACGTCAAACAACAAGCTTGACTTTGAGCTTGTGTCCAATCCATGGTACTCATAGCCTTTCACTTCATCCTCCCTTTTCTGCTCGAGGGCATCTTCTTAGAATCTCTCGACAAACTTTGTCTTGATCACCGTAACACTTTGGCTTCTTCAGAGATGTCAATTGAATTCATGTCTAGAAATACCATCCTTGCCTCTCGATGATTTGTGTCAGCATCAACAACATTCTTGTCTTCCCGCCAACACAAACTTGATCATATTAATTTTGGGAATACATCCTTGTTGACATGCCGATGGATTGCTACTGAACCCATCAGCCACCTCCTCATCTTTTCCCTGATAAAATAACTTGATATGTTCTAGAAATTCCCGATGGATCCTTTGTGAATCCAAGGTCCGACCTTCACCTGATGACCATGTCAATGCTATCCCGAAGCATGATTGTGGTACTCAAACATCAACAAGAACATTGGAAGCATAATGCTAAATGTTTCTCGTTCATTTATCCAAACACCATTGTATGTGTAACATCATGAATTGCCTCACCCCTTTACCTATTTGGTTATCTAATTACTATCCTGTCATGGATATCATCCGCTGCTTGTCCTTGGGAAGGATATACCCCTGAAATTTGTGTTTAAACAGATTTTCCTTTCCATTGTTCTGTTTAATATGAAGATCACCTTTTCCTTTCCATTGTTTTGTTTAACCTTTCTGGTGATCTATATGATCTAAGCAGTAATATTCTTCTACTTATGTAAAAACCTTGGTGTACGACCGTGTCAGTAAGACCCTGTTGCTTTTCTTGATAGCATTCTGGTAACCACCAATGGACGAGAACTTTGCCTATTGGTCCGCCTCGTTCAATGAGCAGGAAAATGGTTCTCTTCGTCCCTCACCCTTGGTACTATTGGTTGTTGCCGACATAATCGATAGTCTATCCTCTGACATGCCTTGCTTACATGATCATGCAAGACGTCAACCCCCTTCCTACTTTTAACCCACATGGTGGGCCCATAACCCACAGTTCCACAGGATCGAAATCTGACTCTCCTGTACCCCCTGGTTCTAAGGTTATTCCTCACGCTTGGCTTCGTATCATGTCACGAGCCACCTTCCGAGAGATGATCTATCCCTGATACTCTGAACCCCTTTCTCACACTCTGTTCATGTATCAATCGTTTGTCCATTCACTTGAAACTTCCTATTGTACCTTCATACTTTGCTCTTGATGACTTTCTTGAATTTCAACTCGAGAGATTCCTCTATGCCATGTTCACCGAGATAACCCCCAGGTACCTATCTTGTTTGGAGCTCCGTCCTTCCCGAGTCTTTCCCCCTTACTCCACCCTTAAATCTCGGGACGAGATTTCTTATAGTGGAGGAGATTTGTGATGCCCGAATAATTAAGCTACAACAATCCCAAGTTAATGATGCCATACCATCATTTTCACTATTGCTAAATCCCCCTTTGATTCAATCCGGTTCAATTTCAAATTAAAGTCAAAATTCAAATTTCTCAAACATGCAAAATAAAATGTTCAAAGTGTGGCAAATAATCTCTGGATATTTGTCATGTTCGAACCAACCTCTTCTGGATTCCCAAAGTTCCCCTAGAAAATTATATAATGGTCCAACTACAAGAAACGTAACCTTTTCAAAATAAACAAATATTTATGAGTTTACAAATAACTCAAAACTTTATGTTTCGCTTCAAGATATTGTGCTTGAATTTTGTGCCAAATTTCAAGCTGAAGTAAATTCATTTACTATAGCAAGTAGAATTCAGTGGTAGAAATGTAAAGAAACGAGAAACGAGAGAGGAAGTAGATGACCTAATCTACTGGCACCGTGGCCCATTTAGCAAAAATCGGCCCAACTAGCACCACACGCCCTACTCTTCTCGCTACAGGAGGCTGGGATGGCCGTGGCGGCCATCCGCCGGCGTGGCCACTTGCGTGGCGGCCATCCGACCCCTCCCAGCTCCTACTCGACCTACAAGTCCTCCCTGAACCCTCCTTGACGAACCCTAGCGCCCTAAGTGCATTCCCCCTTTTCCCCTTGCTAGATCCGCCCACTCCCGATAGCCTCCGCCGCTGACCGCCGTCGATCCTGCGCTCTCCGACGACCCAAGCCCCGGCGAGATGTCATGGAGCTTCGCCGCCCTTCGCTGCGTCGCCTGAGCTGACCCACTGGAGACGACGGGCTCCACATCGAGCGGATCGAGCTCGTCTCCGTCTTCTGCGTCGCCGGTGATCGCCGCTGTCTTCGTCATCCCCTGCTGCTACAAAGCTATCGAGGGCCTTTCTTGGCCGCTCGGTGAGCTCCTCTCTCCCTCCATTCCTTCTTCCCGCGGCCGCATTCGTCCCAAGCTAGTTTGCCACCGTTGTCGTGGTTGTCGTGCCTCTGCTTCCGCCGGCATGCTCGAAGTCGTGCTATTGCTCTGCGTCGAGCTCAGATGAGCTCGGGATCGTGCTCATCACGTTCGTGCGGGCCCGTTGCACCCCTCCCTCACGCTCTGTCGAGCCCCGTAGCGCTCAGTTCCAGCCAGCGCAGCATCTCGCACCACCGCCATTCGACACGACGTCGTCCGGCCATTCGAACGCACCCTGCCCGCGCCCTCACGCGCATGTGCCCAGGCTTGTCCGCGGCCCGGCCCTGCTTCCACAACCGCGCCCTGCTGCTGTTGCCGCTTGCCACTGCTGCTTGCGCCTCCGCCGCTTGCTTGTACTGCCGCTGGTACTCTGCGTACTGCTGTTGTGGCCTGATGCTGCCACTGCCGCTTGCCGTCGCCCACCGCGGAGCCACTGCCATAGCCGCCCCGCGCTCGCGCACCGCGTGCCCGCACTGCCGCGCTCGGCGCTACTCCCCCTCGCCTGCCGTTGCGGCTGCCCCGCCTATGCACGCCTGCAGCGCCCGAGCCATGCCACTGGCCAACGCTGCTCTATTGTACTACTACTATCTACTATAGCTGCTACTAGTTAGCTTTTGGTTTTCTATGTTGACTAAGCCCCTAAACAGCCCCTAATGAGTGATTAAACAGTTTTTAATATGTGTATAAATAATATGAGTAGGTAGTACACTTGACGAGGCTCAAATGTTTCCATGGGACCAAATCCACTTGATACATGGTTTAAATCCTACAAAAATCACAAAATGCTATCTTCTTTTAACCCAAGCATTGTGTGTTCTGCGTGTGAGTGTTCTGTGTGTGTGCGTGAGTGCGTGTGGTGTGGGGTGTGTGGCCGGCCGTGCTAGTTAGTTTTGTTAGTACTGTAGTTGTTAATTAGTCTAATAGTAGATGGCATGCGGGACCAACTGTTTATATTAAAATGCTAAACTAGATTTAGAATAGATAAGTCCATGACAAGTAGGCCACTATTCACTTTGACTAGTCAATGCTGACTTGGCTGTTGACTAAGTCAACTGGGCCCTGGCCCCACATGGCAGCTTCTCTGTACCTCTGGCTGGGTACAATTTTGGGTACCCATAGCCTTTTTTATTTCTTTTAATTTCTAATTAGTAATAAATCCAGGAATTTCATAAAAACTTTAAATCTTTGAAAATTCATAGAAAATAAACCGTAACTTGGATGAAAATGTCTTCTACATGAAAGTTGCTCAGAAAAAACCAACAAATCCGAATACGTTATCTCTTTTCCTGTCAGATGCCTCTAACTATCTGAACATAGAACTTTCCCCCTCTGGTCGTCTGTCTGACACAAGTCCGGAACCGGGAATACCTTCCCGGTTGAATTCCCCCTTCACCTCTTTCGTGCAGCACTACTTTAGAACACTCCTAGCGCTGCGTGTTGCCATGTTATGCTTTGTGATGCTTTTTTTGCTTTATATTTATTGTTTCTTCCCCCTCTTCTCTCCGGTAGACCCCGAACCGATGCTCCCCCCGTGATCGACAACGTTGACGACGACCCCTCCTTGCCAGAGCAACCAGGCAAGCAAACCCCTTTGAGCATTCCGATATCACCCATTTCTTTCCCTCTAATGCTTGCATTAGAACTGCTACTCTTTTCTGTATGATCCTACTCTGATGCATAGCCTGTTGTTGTTACCTACTTTCATACCTTACCTGCTTATCCTAAACTGCTTAGTATAGGACGGTTAGTGATCCATCAGTGACCCCCACCTTGTCCCAGTTGCCCCGCTTTTTGTTCGATGACTCGATCAACGTGAATGAGGCCCAGGCCCTGACACCGCACATCACCCCCCCCCCCCTTAGTTGTATGACTCTGTAGAGTTACCATCGACTGTCGAGGGTGGAACCTCTTACATCACTCCTGATGAGATCTCCGTAGTGTAGCTTTACGGTCGAGGTTACCGAGGGTGATTTCCTCCTTAACCACTTCCGTTACGGCTCTGTCGTGCAACCCTTCAAACGTGAACCTCGAGGGTGGATCCTCTTACGTTCACCTTGATGACAACATCGAGTGGAATTCACCGGGGGTGATTCCTCGGGTTTTCCCCTTGGTGTTAGACACACAGTTACTATGGTTACTATGACTTTGCACTGAACCATGTGACTAGAGACGGGTTGACCCTGAGTGGTACCCGCACGAGCTTAATTACGAGTGATGTGGAGTCGGTTGACCTGGAAGGTGCCCGCGAGATACTTACGAGGCCTGGCCGGGCATCCTTAGCCCTTGCCCGCAAGTACTCGAGATGGGGCGATGGGGTCACATCGATCGTGAGTCTCTGCTCGTTACCGCGCATTCCTAATCCACTACGATTTGGATATTTGAGCCGAGGGGCCTCTGGCCTGATAGCACTAACCATCACGTGGGCATAGTATGGGTGTTCTGCGTCGTATACATCAGCCGAAGCTTAAATGACGTCAGCGACTGAGCAGCGCGCGCCGGGTTGGACTGGAAAGCACCTACCTTGTTGAAGGAGGTAGCTAGGTCTGCTCACCGACCGCGTTCGCAACGTGCAGGAGTTCCCGGGGAGATGGCCCATGACCCCTCGGGGCATAGGTTTAGTCCGGCGTGCTGGCCTCTCTTTTAAGCCTAGGTCGGGTTGTGGCGTATTGTTTAGCCGAGGCCGGGCATGACCCAGGAAAGTGTGTCCGGCCGGAGTTAATCAAGCATGGTGGGTAAGTTTGTGCACCCCTGCAGGGAAGAAAACATCTATCGATAGCCTGTCCTACGGTAATGGACACTTGTAGTTGTATCCCGCTCGATACAACTAGAACTGGATACTTGTGATGAGAACTGGATGGTGATGAGAATTAGAATGTGTTGACACTTGGATAGTATGGCTCTGGGATTGCTTTCTCGTAGGGAGTCGAGAAAGGATCTCTGGCCGAGGTTGATTGTGGTACTCAAACATCAACAAGAACATTGGAAGCATAATGCTAAATGTTTCTCGTTCATTTATCCAAACACCGTTGTATATGTAACATCATGAATTCCCTCACCCCTTTACCTATTTGGTTATCAAATTACTATCCTGTCATGGATATCATCCGCTGCTTGTCCTTGGGAAGGATATACCCCTGAAATTTGTGTTTAAACAGATTTTCCTTTCCATTGTTGTGTTTAATATGAAGATCACCTTTTCCTTTCCATTGTTTTGTTTAACCTTTCTGGTGATCTATATGATCTAAGAAGTAATATTCTTCTACTTATGTAAACACCTTGGTGTACGACCGTGTCAGTAAGACCCTGTTGCTTTTCTTGTTAGCATTCTGGTAACCACCGATGGACGAGAACTTTGCCTATTGGTCCGCCTCGTTCAACGAGCAGGAAAATGGTTCCCTTCGTCCCTCACCCTTGGTACTATTGGTTGTTGCCGACATAATCAGTAGTCTATCCTCTGACATGCCTTGCTTACATGATCATGCAAGACGTCAACCCCCTTCCTACTTTTAACCCACATGGTGGGCCCATAACCCACAGTTCCACAGGATCGAAACCTGACTCTCCCGTACCCCCTGTTTCTAAGGTTATTCCTCACGCTTGGCTTCATATCATGTCACGAGCCACCTTCCAAGAGATGATCTATCCCTGATACTCTGGACCCCTTTCTCACACTCTGTTCAGGTATCAATCGTTTGTCCATCCGCTTGAAACTTCCTATTGTACCTTCATACTTTGCTCTTGATGACTTTCTTGAATATCAACTCGAGAGATGCCTCTATGCCACGTTCACCGAGATAACCCCCAGGTACCTATCTTGTGTGGAGCTCCGTCCTTCCCGAGTCTTTCCCCCTGACTCCACCCTTAAATCTCGGGACGAGATTTCTTATAGTGGAGGAGATTTGTGATGCCCGGATAATTAAGCTACAACAATCCCAAGTTAATGATGCCATATCATCATTTTAACTATTGCTAAATCCCCCTTTGATTCAATCCGGTTCAATTTCAAATTAAAGTCAAAATTCAAATTTCTCAAACATGCAAAATAAAATGTTCAAAGTGTGGCAAATAATCTCTGGATATTTGTCATGTTGGAACCAACATCTTCTGCATTCCCAAAGTGCCCCTGGAAAATTATATAATGGTCCAACTACAACAAACGTAACCTTTTCAAAATAAACAAATATTTATGAGTTTCCCAATAACTCAATACTTTATGTTTCGCTCCAAGATATTGTGCTTGAATTTTGTGCCAAATTTCAAGCTGAAGTAAATTCATTTACTATAGCAAGTAGAAATCAGTGGTAGAAATGTAAAGAAACGAGAAAAGAGAGAGGAAGTAGATGACCTAATCTACTGGCACCGTGGCCCATTTAGCAAAAATCGGCCCAGCTAGCCCCACACGCCCTCCTCTTCTCGCTACAGGAGGCTGGGATGGCCGTGGCGGCCATCCGCCGGCCGTGGCCACTTGCGTGGCGGCCATCCGACCCCTCCCAGCGTCCTACTCGACCTGTTACTGTTTTCTATATGATCCTACTCTGATGCATAGCCTGTTGTTGTTACCTGCTTTCATACCTTACCTGCTTATCCTAAACTGCTTAGTATAGGATGGTTAGTGATCCATCAGTGACCCCCACCTTGTCCCAGTTGCCCCGCTTTATGTTCGATGACTCGATCAACGTGATCGACGCCCAGGCCCTGACACCACACATCACCCCCCTTAGTTGTACGACTCTGCAGAGTTACCATCGAGTGTCGAGGGTGAAACCTCTTACATCACTCCTGATGAGATCTCCATAGTGTAGCTTTACGGTCAAGGTCATCGAGGGTGATTTCCTCCTTAACCACTTCCATTACGGCTCTGTCGTGCAACCCTTCAAACGTGAACCTCGAGGGTGGATCCTCTTACGTTCACCTTGATGACAACATCGAGTGGAATTCACCGGGGGTGATTCCTCGGGTTTTCCCCTTGGTGTTAGACACACAGTTACTATGGTTACTATGACTTTGCACTGAACCATGTGACTAAAGACGGGTTGACCCTAAGTGGTACCCGCGCGAGCTTAATTGCGAGGGATGTGGAGTCGGGTTGACCTGGAAGGTGCCCGCGAGATACTTACGAGGCATGGCCGGGCATTCTTAGCCCTTGCCGCAAGTACTCGAGACGGGGCGACGAGGTCACCTCGATCGTGAGTCTCTGCTCGTTACCGCGCGTTCCTACTCCACTACGAGTTGGATATTTGATCCAAGGGGCCTCTGGCCCTTATAGCACTAACCATCACGTGGGCATAGTATGGGTGTTCTGCGTCGTATACATCAGCCGAAGCTTAAATGACGTCAGCGACTGAGCGGCGCGCGTCGGGTTGGACTGGAAAGCACCTACCTATTTGAAGGAGGTAGCTAGGTCTGCTCACCGTCCGCGTTCGCAACGTGCAGGAGTTCCCGGGGAGATGGCTCATGACCCCTCGGGGCATAGGTTTAGTCCGGCGTGCTAGCCTCTCTTTTAAGCCTAGGTCAGGTTGCGGCGTATTGTTTGGCCGAGGCTGGGCATGACCCAGGAAAGTGTGTCCGGCCGGAGTTAATCAAGCATGGTGGGTAAGTTGGTGCACCCCTGCAGGGAAGAAAACATCTATCGTTATCCTGTCCTACGGTAACGGACACTTGGAGTTGTATCCCGATCGATACAACTAGACTAGATACTTGTGATGAGAACTGGATGGTGATGATAATTGGAATGTGTTGACACTTTAGTATGGCTCTGGGATTGCTTTCTCGCAGGGAGTCGAGAAAGGATCTCTGGCCGAGGTTGATAACACTTCTTTACTTTATGCTAGTCTACTCCCTCCTATTGCTGCAAGATGGTGGTTTCCAGAAGATGCTAGTCTTCGATAGGCTAGGATTTCCACTTCCCTTCTGGCATTCTGCAGTTTAGTCCACAAAGACAACCCATTCCTTTGATACATATGCATACTTAGTTTAGATCTGATGTAAGTCTTGCGAGTACTTTGGATGAGTACTCAAGGCTGCTTTGCTACCTCTTTTCCCCCATACCAGATTATTGCGACTAGATGACGGATCCCAGGAGCCAGACGACACCACTGAAGACTATGGCTACCCCGAGGGTGCCTACTACTACATGACGGTCGCTGACGACTTGGAGTAGTTAGGAGGCTCCCAGGCAGGAGGCCTTGCCTTTTCAAACTTGTTTAACTTATGTCTGTACTCAGATATTGTTGCCTCTGCTGACTCTTGTGTATTCGTGCTTATGTACCCGAGCCCTCGAGGCCCCTGGCTTGTAATATAAAGCTTGTATTATTTTATTTTGTGTCTAGAATTGTGTTGTGATATCTTCCCATGAGTCTTTGATCTTGATCGTACACATTTGCGTGTATGATTAGTGTACGATTGAATCGAGGGCGTCACAGAACTGCAGCCCAGTCTGTCGCCGGTGCAACTGCATGGGACGGAGCAGATGCAAGTGCAAGTGTTGGTGCAGATGCCGAAGCCACTGCTGCTGCCGGAGATGGTGCTCCTTGTAGAGCTGGTGCCGGTGTCAGAGCAGGTGCCGATGCCGATGCCCGATCCTCCGGTAGATCAGACTGATCCGCTAACGCGGTCGGTGCCCAATCCTCAGCTGGATCAGACTGAGCTGCTGCCGCTGTCAGTGCTAGAGCAACTATCGGTGCTCAATCTATGCGAGGCAGCGGCGATCGTGTCTGGTCTCCTATGATCCGCTTTCTAACTTGACTAGGATCCGTGACCGTGATCCAGTGTTTTTCTTCATTTCTTTTAAACGCGAGAAGGACTAATTGTGGCGTTTTTGTTAAACCAAACTGCAGTTCATCATAGGGATTCATCTTGTACTCAGACAACAGACTGATCCAATTTTTTCCAGTAATGTAAGTGATGGACAGTGCCTTCGTTACTGACACGACATAAGAAGTGAAACCTGCAAAAATAGCCATCGTAGAGCAAACCAAACGGTTTATGCTGTGATGAATGTCACATGGAAAAACCTGCATCGTAAAATTGCAGGAAAAGAAAGAAAACATGACATTAAATCAATAAGATTTAGACAGTAAATCAATAATATTTACTTGATGTGACACGAGCGAATCCTTACCAGGAAATCACTATGTTGAAGTACTAAACAGAAGATTGATCATTCAACTATGCGTGGCATGTAGGGGCCCCGCCTACTCCCACAAGCAGGACAGTCCAAAGGTCGTGAAAAATCGTATGGACCGAACATCCATGGGGCTGGAAATCCTGGTGGGTGCGATAAACCCTGCAACGCATACAGATATTGGAGTGTAACCATAATTGATAGACCGTCCTCACAAAAAATATGATATGGATACTTCAAAATATACAGTCTGAATTGAGTGGACAGACATTAACATAGACCGTTCTCAGGACTGACCACACACCAAAAGCGGCAGTACTAATAAACAATACAGGGTTCACAAACACAAATCAAGTACTGAACAATAGTACTTACTACAGACAAGCAAAGTTGCACTAACTAAACTCTACAGACTATTTTTTGCCACCGACCTACGGGATGAACCCCGCATAACTGACTAGGCCATGGACTTCATGTGAGATGTCTACAAGCACCATCACCATCTTGTCAACCTTGGAGAACCTAACAGAGTGGTCCTTCCACTCATAAACATGATGATGAAGACAGGCTGCATTAGATTTGTTGGGAAGCTTAACAAGAACCACACCCTTCGTAATCGAAGGCACGGCCAGGAAATTGTTGTGGTCAAGTACAGCCACGAGAACACGCCCAATAACAATGCTGTAGGAAAACACTAGTTCAGGACACATGGCGACAAGGACACATCAGCTGGATAGTTCAGTAGTAGAACTCATCATCAGGTCTTCCAGTTCACACGGCATGACTTTGAGAACTTCATCTCCACCGCGGACCTGGTTTTAATTCAAACAGAAACCATATTTTATTACTACCTCCATTCAGAAATATAAGATGATTTTCGATATTATACTCCATATATGACTACATATACGCATAGAAATGAGTGAACAAAGACACTAGAACATGTCTTCAAAGGCATGAGAGCAGAGGGATTACATGCAATATCCATAACACAAGTTACTGAGGCAAATATACCCTCTTAAAAGGTAGCATTGATGTTCATAAAGTACTCCCTTCGTCCCAAAATTCTTGTCTTAGATTTGTCTAGATATGGATGTATCAAGTCACATTTTAGTATTAGATACATCCGTATCTAGATAAATCTAAGACAAGAAATTTGGGACAGAGGGAGTAGTTGAAAGTAATCTATAAGAAATCAGTGTCAACCTCTCGCATGTTTTGGTCAAAAGAGGAATTTAGAACCGTCATTTGGCACACTAAAATCACATGCAAGATCACCTAGAAAGTTGTACTACTAGTACTAGTACTGCGTGTTGGATGAAAAAACACGATCAAGATCGAGAAAAAGATCGCCAAGAAGAGATATTACCTGGACTTGCTTAATGAGGGATCCCGGAGAGGGCGGCTTGGACAGGGTGATGGCTTTGAGCTTGTCTGCGGTAGTCTCGGCGGGGTGCTTGCGCTTCTTCGTACCACGAGCCTCGATGGTTTTGGCCGGAGCCATAGACATCACTTCGGCCGGTGCTGAGAGAGAAGAGTGAAATGATGGTTGCTTCGTCCGTCCAACTTACTGCTGGAAAGGAGGGGGTTTTGTGATTTGATAGCTCATTGGGCATTACTGCGGCGCTTGGATCGGGGTAGTCTACCGTCACTCTACTACAGAGTAATTTAGTGCATGGCTGGTGGACCCCGATGCTGGATGTCCCACACGTCGGCGAAAGTGAGTACTTTAGTGCACGGTTGGAGGAGGATCCGCACGGTAGAGCGTGTCCACTGTTTTTCATAAGAAAAAATTATTATAGCAAGCGTTTCCACTCTTACGATGGAGGAGTGCGAAACACGGCAGCCACTTGAACATACACAGTGCTCCTACTACTAGGCATGTGCAGTGGTTCATACGCCAGTACTACACAATCTTGTTGCTAGTGTAGTAAGATATGACGATAACAAATGATGTTGTGCGCATGTCCACTACTCCTATATGTAACATAGTACCGCTTTTTCGACTGTCTGGTTGAGAATGGACGGTGAGATCAATGTTAACAGAACTAGGTCCACAGCGCACGGAGAGTATGGTGCTACAGTACTCCAGGGAACATGAACCACATGAAGAACGAATAGTGTTAGGCATGGTGTATGAAGGGTGCACGGGATGGGAGCAAAAGTTCCCTTCTCGACCCACTTTTGGGTGTTTGGCAGTGTGCATGAAGGGTGCATGAGTCCAAACTAGTAGGTTGACAAAAATACACAAAGATGAAACAACTATATTGAGATGAGAATGCAACCAAACACACCCACACACTTTGTGCTACAGTGATTGATTTGCACCGTCTGAGTTTGATCTAACAGTCATGTTGCGCCGATACATGGACATGCCCATGCAGAGGGTTTAGCCCGACAGCCGGCATCGTCGCGCTGGCACGACGGTAGGCATCGAGCAGCCGCAACACGTGCGTGGAAACTTGGTTCACCAAGTGGCTGAGGCGATCCTGGACCTCGTCACGATCGGCCCGTTCGCGCTCCAGCCGGCTCCCCTGACGGCCTATCGTATCTCCCGCTTTCTGTAGGAACGCCGCCGACGCCTCGAGCATCTTTGTGGTGGACGCCTGCCGCTTTTGAAGCTCCGTGAACTCCCACACATAACGGAGGAGAATGGCACTCCTCTCCTCCTTGAGCTCACGGAGCTCCATGTCCTTGGCCCTGAGCTCCGCATCCTTGGCATGGAGCTCCTGTCTCAGGAGCCTCACCTCGGACTCCGTGATCTGCTGCGCCGCCATGGCACAAGGTAGAAGCAATGGGGAGAGGAAGCAAAGGGGGCGAAACGGCTGAAAGGCAATGCAATCTACGAGAAGGCGGAGGGAGCGGGGAATCTTTTTGTTTTCACCACGGTAAACACACCAGTCAACGACTTCTCACATCAGGGAGTAGTGGGTACAGGCGGAGTCATCATGACTAATTGCTGCCACGCCTGCTCCCGTCAATCAAAAAATTAAAAATCCTGCCGCACCTGCTCCCGTCAATCAAAAAATTAAAATCCTGCCGCACCCAAACACCAGAGCAACGCCACGGTGAATATTTAAATTTACCTGTCGGCAAGTAGATAAAAAAAGGGGTGAAAAAACAAATATGGCGGTGGCCTAGCCACCGTGCTTCACTGATTTACTCGGCGGGAAAGGTGGTAATTCGTGATTTGACGACTCATTTAATTGCTTCGGCGCTACGACCGAGGACGACCCAGAAATTGCGTGGTAGGGCATCCCACGTCAGGAAGAATATATGCGTGCACCACCAGGGAGGACCCTGAAACCGCACGGTAGGGTGTGCCATGTCTCGGCATGGAGGAAAAATGTGCGTGTAAAAATATACTGTATCAGACGTAGTAGAGTACCTATGGTTCGACCTCGAGACCCAGCCAGTCGGTTGAAAACACCCCACTAGCCACACAGCTTCATCATGCAAACGTGGCACGGAGGATAGATGTGGTTTGCTCCGTCTTGACCAGCCACAACGTCTCTTGTTCTAGGCAATTCTTCTATTTTCCATGCTTTTCTAGTTGTAATAACACCACGGCAAGCTTGCGCCGCTCTTCGTGTGTGCCCGTGCAAAGGTTAGATGATGGAGAGAAGAGAGATTGAGATCGCAGACCTGGGACCCACCAGTAAGTGAGATAACGGTCATGCATGTGTTGACGAGTCACTCCCTCTACTCTACTCAACGCAAGTACTGTATAAAATCAAGTTATGGGACAAAGCCAACAACCATTCGTTTTTTCTGGCTATCGACTTACGCTTTGTAGTCCAGGTTGCCAGTTCGAATCTCGTCTTTCAGATTTGTTAGTTTTAGGTCCAAATTTGATTCATGACAAGTGGGACCCCCTTGTGTTGTTCCGATATTTCAGTGTAGGATGGTTTTTTTGAACAAACACTTTGCGCGGTTAGACAAGTAACGGCACGAGTTACACGTTTTTTGCAAGTTTACGAACAAAAATGACAGCGGCATAGAATATAACATCCACCCCGCAGCTTAGATACTATGGTGATACGAGTTTTGACACCGTTGGAAGTAAGATCCAATGGCTTGGGAGTAGTCTTTGTAATTATGCGCAATTTCCAAACTCTCCAAAGGTTTTTTTGCAAATAAAACATTCAGGCCTCGTGTGTGCCGATGCATCTTCGATCCAACGGTTCCCCGGTGCGCATATTAGGTGCTCCCCGTAGATTAATTACCCACTACGGTGATTGGAGTAGTTGTGGGCCGAATGCGATGAAAATATAATCTAAACTGACCGGAATAAATGCCTACACAAATTAATCCAAGGTTGGAGTGCCCCTCGCAATGTAAATAGCTCGGGCTTTGCGAGGGATGGAGAGGTAGTAGCTTCAACGCGTGGAAGATACGGTGTGAGAAAGCAAGGTCAATCGAGAGACATATAGATAGAGAGACAAAGTGAGTGTGGTCCGACATTCATTGAACAATTATATATGCTCTGGAGAGATATTGTCCGATTGAGATTTTTGCCAAGGGTGAGGGCTGTAAGATAGAGCTTGAGAGATGATCTAGTCACAGACGTGTAGATATATTTTGTGCGTGAGAGGAAGCAAGGTCAACCGATCACAGAGGGTCGCCGTGCGATCGAAAGAGTGAGACGGGTTGGAGAGAGTGACCTAGATAGACAATGTGCGTGAGAGAGTATACAATGTGAATAGGTCGAATTGGGCTCAACATGGTGATATATCGTTTTCGTCCGAGAAAGAGCGAGGTCAATGAGACATATGGGGAGAGAGAGAGAGAGAGATTGAGTGATCTTGTCCCACCATGAGGTCGAAAGAGTGGTGGCGGCTTGGATTGACTGACCTAGATAGACAATCTGCGTGAGAGAGTATAGAGTGTGTCGATCGAGGCCCGAACAGGGAGATATATCATTTGTGTGTGAAACAAAACGAGGTTAAATGAGACTCAGATAAAGAGAGCGATATTGAGAGAGTGTGGCCCGCCGTGTGGAAGAAATAGTGAGATAGTCTCAAGGGAGTGACCTAGATATACAACGTGCGTGCATGTGCATGCACGAGAGGTTGGGGGGCTAGATAGGCAATGCATGTATTTAGCGCGAGAGGGTGAGAGGGAGGAGAGAGAGAGAGCTCGGCATGGGGGGCAATGGCGGGTGTGTGAGGTAAATACATTTGGTAACAGAGTGGAAAAGGGGTTGTGTAGTTGAGAGACTAAGAGATCGAAACATGGAGAGAAAGAATGAACGTGTGTTGGAAACCGATAGCTTCCTAAGGTGGTTAGGAGAGGAAGATTGACCAATACAGGAAGTATGTAGGGTTTGTGCG